>NC_090184.1:36380785-36680785 GCF_024679245.1 Pseudorasbora parva
CATAACCGTTCGAATTTGTGCACAAAACATATTATCGTCGCTTCATAAAATTATTGTAGAACCGCTGTAGTGAGATGGGCTTTGTAACAACGTATTTAGTGCCTTTTATAGAGAGAGGAAATGACATTGGTGTCAATGAAAGCCTTTCTGAGCCATCGGATTTAAACAAAAAAATCTTCATTTGTTTTCCGAAGATGAACAAAGGTCTTGTGGGTGTCGAACGACATGAGAGTAAGTAATTACTGACAGCATTTTTCATTTTTGGATGAACTAACGTTACCTTTGAGTTTATGTTAAATTAATAGGTTTATTCAGCAAGAACGCAACAAACTGGTTAAAAGTGACTGACTGCAAAGACTTTTACTTTATTACAAAGAACTTTCTATTCATTAAAGAATATAATGTATTCTTTGGCAGCAAATCAGCATATTAGAACGATTTCTGAAGGATCTTGTGACACTGAAGACTGGAGTAGTGCTGAAAATTCAGCTTCGCCATAACAATAATACATAACATTTTAAAATAGAAAATAATTTAAAATTGTAACAATATTTTACATTATATGTATGTTTTACTGTATTTTTTTTTTAATCAAATAAAAGCAGATTTAAGTAAACATAAAAAAAACTTTCCAAAAATCCTTATTTAGTCAACATTTTTGAATGGTGTATATATATTGTATATTTTATTATGAATAGGGGTTTGCGCTAATATGCAAAAAGGTCTAGCTAAAACCAATAAGACAAGTGTCAAAAATGTTATATTTAGTATTGACTGGTAAATAGCAACCAATACCAATAAATTAAAACCGAGAACTGATATTGTCCTGATATACTGTAGTTCTGTATTTTGTCATTGGTAGCCAATTTATCATGCATATTTCTCACCAGGAAGTTGAGCGCACAGGCCAGTTGTTTTGCCACGTCTAGTTTCCAGCTGACTGAGAGAGACGTGCTCCTCTTCAGGTACAGGTCCAATGCGCCGTGCTTCACAAACTCCTGCACCATGATGTCTGCGGGGGTCGGGGAGGACACACTTTAGAGACATGGTTACATTCACAGGTACTCTGACAGGCAACCAGCATTACCAACGATACTCCAAACCTACTCAGAGTTTAAGATGATTTAAAGAGCTGAGGTCATTACACAGACTTTTAATTGCTTTTATAGGGTTTGTCCTCTTCAGCTTACACTTTGATAAAAGAGTGTCTCCTAAGAGTGCTTTTACATGACTTTTAAAGATGCACACTTACTTTTGGATTTGTGCACGCTGATGCCATATACCAGGAGAAGGTGCTTGTGGGAAATTTGACTCATCAAACTGGCCGCCTCAAAAAAAGACTTGAATATAGCGGGAAGATTAAAGTCATAATTAAATGGCTGAAAATACAGGGTTCCTACACATTTTACATTTCTAAATTCCACACTTTTCCAGACTCAAATATCAAAACCTCTGTAGATTTTCAGACCAGTATTATTTCTTTCAGTATTATTTTCAGCATTGTATTTGGTATAGTATAAATATAGATATCTGAAAGTGACAACATGTGTTTATATATGCTGAGAAAAAAACCTAAAAAACTTTATAACCTGCATAAAATGTTTAACTACGAGTTTGAAATGTACTGTAAACTGTAAAATTAACTGTAAATGTGGTTTGATTTTGCACAATCACCATGGCAAAGAGAAGTCTGAAGTTCAAAAGAGACTCGCTAATGGTAAAGACAAATTATGTTATGACATTATGAAAACGGC
The DNA here is from genome assembly GCF_024679245.1 of Pseudorasbora parva. Taxonomy (NCBI): domain Eukaryota; kingdom Metazoa; phylum Chordata; class Actinopteri; order Cypriniformes; family Gobionidae; genus Pseudorasbora; species Pseudorasbora parva. The sequence continues at coordinate 36,382,540 of NC_090184.1, forward strand.
GTGTTTCACAATCACTAAATGACCACTAAAGTTTTCCCATGAAAACACTGCTTGTATGGTGCATTATATTTTATTTTATTTTATTTTATTTTATTTTATTTTATTTTTTCCCCTATATTTTAGAAAGCTGAATTGGGCAATAGTCTAAAAACACCATTTTCTCCTTATTCAGACTTATTAAGACCTGGAAATGACTCAAATCAAATTCCTACTTTTTCGAGCTGCGTAGGAACTTTGTGTAATCATTATTCATTACACAAGGTCTTTATTACATCACTTTTTAACATTTTGGTTTCAGAGACTGAAGATTATTTCCAAGACTTCCAAGTTGCAAATACTATAGTACACTAAAACATTGTAGTGAGTTGTCAATTAATAGGAAGTGCAATATTCTCCAATGCAAAGTAAATATTTGAGTAAGAGTTTATAGGGAATTGTCTTTTCAACGCAAATAACCACATTCAGCATATGTTCCAGGAATGAATACACACCTCCCAGCAGTTTTTATGATTTGCATCCAGGACCTTCAGAAGCACCTCTGTGGAGTGTGTCACTCCATCTCGCTGGTCTGTCTTTCCGCCTCTAAAGATATGTGTGAAGGAACCTTGGCCTAAGCTTTCCTTCTGTTAAAAGATAGAAATGAAGGAGCTTGACTTGAGTCATTTTGAGATTAGACATATTGTTGGTAAAATTCACACTTCCAGTCGCTTTCAGTCATTCACTATAGTTTGAAAATAATAATAAAAAATATATACATTTAAGCTGTCCCTATTATGCTCTTTCAAATACCCTTTCATGCAGTGTGTAATATAGCTGTTTGTCAATGTAAAAGGTCTCAGCAGTTTTAAAGATTAAAGTGCATGACAAATAAAGTTATTGTCTCATAAAAGAAAGAATCGATTCTGAATTCCTGCCTGAAACCATAGACAGTAAAATAAATGGACACAGCGACCCCATAGACTTCAACGGCGGAAAATGAAGTCAATTAGAAGCACTGACTCACTACAGTGTATCTAGAATCATTTTATGAAGCAATGAGAATAGTTTGTGTGCGCAAAAAAACAACAACAACTAAATAACAACTTATATAGTGATGGGCCGATTTCAAAACAAAGTTTTGAACGGTTATGAATCAACGTATCGATTCATGATTCAGATAGCGTGTCAAACCGCCAAACTGCTGAAATCACATGACTTTGGCGATCCAAATCATGAACCGATACGCTGATTCATAACAGTTCAGAGCTTTGTTTTGAAATCGGCCCATCACTATAAAAGTCGTTATTTAGTTGTTGTTTTTTTGCGCACAAAAAATATTCTCATTGCTTCATAAAATGATTGTAGATCCACTGTAGTGAGACAGACTTTAACGACGTCTTTAGTGCCTTTTATGGGTCTTGAGAGAGGAAATGACATCGGTGTCAATGAAGGCCTTTCTGAGCCATCAGATTTCAACAAGAATATCTTCACTTGTGTTCCGAAGATGAACGGAGGTCTTACGGGGGGTCGAAGAACATAAGGGTGAGCAATTAATGACTGAATTTTCATTTCTGGGTGAACTTACCCTTTAAAAAAAAAAAGAATACACTGTTATGCGCTCAAAATAAATAATGGTGATGCCTTTCATTCATGGAAATGCATTTAAAATAACCCTTAATAAATGTGTACCCAGGTGAGGTCCTCGTGTTTAATCATGTGGAACTGCATGTGGCTTGGGTTTTGTCTCTGTAACATGGGGGAACTGGGCATCTCAGTCATACTGCTGTTACGAATAATGATCATGTTGGTAAGTTCTGCAAGGAAGACAAGACATAGCATGCATATATATTAAATACTTAAATAATATATCTATAAAAAATATGAAGAAAATGTTTAAAAAAAAAGAAAACAATTACAAAAAATTCCTGCTCTCGAGCTTTTATAGAAGATAAACACAAAAGCAAATAATGCACAGAAATGTTTATACCTTTTGGTCTGGGTGGGCAGCACTTGCCCAGGATGACGGGGATGTCTGACATGAGAAGTGTATTGTGCTGATAGAAGTCTGTGAGCTGTCTTAGACAACAGAATGAGTTCTGGATCCCGGCCAGGCTGAACTTTTCATTTTTATCTATCAGGCAGTCCTTGTAATCCATCCCCAGAGGAGTCTGTTGGAACATCCAGAAGTTAAGAAAAATAACACTGGAGTTTAGTCATTAACAATGCAGCCAATCTGTAGAACAAAAAAGAACGGTCATGCTGGCGTCAAAAAAATCACATTATAATAATACTAAGAAGCTTTGTTGTCAGTGTCTTTTAAAAAGTAACTATGTTATTTAGTTAATTTTAATGGAAAGTAATCTGCTCCGTTACCTTTGCGATACACCTGGCTGAGGCTTGCTGTTTTTCTAGGCCTTTTTTTAAATACTTTTTTCTCCAACTTTTTTGCAAATGTTTATCATAATAATGCATTTATACACCTTCATTTACTTTTTAAAACACATTTAGAATATTATTATATTCTGACCACTTATTCCTGACCCCCCAGAGGTATGTATGCCATACAAAATATATCTTCACATTATGGATTATATAACATACTGTACAGATCTTTTTATTGAAAGGTAAAAGTGATGTTTTGTTACTTTTGTACTTTTTGCTTGTTCCTGCGCACACATGAGTGTGTAAGTGACTGTTTTGGAGAAGAGAGGATTTTAATTCAGTAGTTTTAAAAAATGTTTAAGCAAATTATTTTAAATGAAAAGTATTGTGCTTTACTGTAAAAAGTAACTCAAATATAATTGTAATTTTAAATGTATTAAGTAAGGAGTTAAGCTGATTACATCATGCAAGTTATTTGTAAAGCATTACCCCAACACTGCTAAGAAGTGAGATATAAGATTAGTCAGAATTAATCAGAATTAAACACATTTGAAGTTTGCATTTATATGCTGTTTTATTTACTTACTGTCTGTGAAAACCCAATGCTTGGTGCTTTATAATGTTTGTGTGAGTCCAGCAAATCTGGTACCTGTATGCAAACAGTGAGGAAGTACTTGTCAAAGTCTTTGGGACTGTGACGTAACAGGAACATCCCATTTTTGGCTCCAGCTTTCTTAAGCTTGTGCACTGCAAATTCTGACCTTTAGAAAACACACAAACAAATTTTTTTCTTATTATTTAGTCATTTCATTTCTAATTTCACCACATGGGTATATATGAAATTGTGTAGTACGTGATTGGGCCGTGGCAGTAATTTTGTATGTCCTCCAGCAAGCTTGGCGGAGCAACCTCTGCGCAGAAATAGTGAGTCGAATCTGTAGTCAGTCTAAAATATCCATCAACCAGAGATACAAAGGAAAGAGCCTCAGTTAGTGTCTGAAACTCAGCCTCCTATTGGTGGAAAGAAAAACAAAATGCACAATTTAAAATAAAACGAACTGCTATGTAACAGAAAAATAATAACTAACAAGAAAATGTAAAAAAAAAAAAGAACTAAACAAGAACTGTAGCAAGCTTTGGTTAATCATAATGAAAGATGAGTCAGTGACACTGATACCATCAGTGTAAAAGTTTACTTCCTTTTTCTAAAGAGTTTGTGTTAAATGCTGTATCACCCAAATTTCTGTCATTAATTATTCACACTCATGTCATTCCAAACCCGCAAGATTTTTTTTCTGTCCCTCCAGAAATGTGAATGAAATCCTAAATTCAATCTGTTCATCATATAAAGAGATTGAGTCTCTTAAGAAAGTTTGACTAAACAGCAATAGGTTTACATGCATAATTTATATGGATTTGTTTTAAGATCTCTATGAACTTCAAAGTGCCAACGTTTGAACCGGCATGAGGGTGAGTAATTAATGAAAGATTTGTTTTGGGCGATCTATGCCTTTGCAAAAATGAATTTAATAAATGACTGCAATGCCACTACCATGCACTGGTCGTCCTGGCGTGTGAGGGTGACCACCCTTCCTTCCAGGGGCATCTGCTCTTGACAAAGACGTTTAATACTAATGTCTGTGATCTGGGGGAAATCACAGAACGTCTGCCATTCCTGTGAATGGTACCAGAAGGAGCTCGGTAAATAACAGAGGGCAAATTATTCTGAATGTCTAATGTACTTTACATGCATTACCATTTAAATGTTTTTTTTTTAAAAGTGCTCACCATGGCTGCATTTATTTAAAGGAAGTGTATGTACGATTGTGGCCAAAACTGGTACTGCAATCACTTTCAAATTGCTAGAGCTGCTTAATATTTTTGTAGAAACCGTGTTACATATGTCTTTGATTAATAGAAAGTTTAAAGTATATAGAAATATATTTTGTAACATTATAAATGTTTGTAATGCCACTTTTGGTCAATTGAATTCATCCATGTTGAATAAAAGTATAATATTAAATAACATTAATAAAATAAAACTTTCAAAAAAATAAAAAAGAGAAATCATACTGTCCTCAAACTTTTAAACAGCAGGGTATAGATACAACTTTATGAAGCGTTAACAAGACCACTTATTTAATTCATTGTCTTCTCATTTCTTTTTAATTAACTTTTTAATTAAAAAAGTGTAGAGATTCTGAAGTGTACATATGGTGGACACTTTACTATCCCAAGAGGCCACATGAGAGGGTTTGTAAACGGCATTGAAGTGACATAAATGATGCAGGTCACATGATAAGTCACATGATAATGAAAACATGGAAAATGTAGTACGTCCAGATTGGGTACTACACACACACTTTTTTTAGCAGTCATTAAGTAATTACTGATTCAAAATAAGTAACTACTCGAGAGTATGCGATTTTAGACGCATTGTGTTAGGAACTATTTTCTTTGGCGGAGCAAAAATAGACAACGTAACTGGGAATACTGTGTCTAAAATGTAAGTTACTCGAAATTAAGCTCTTGTTTATTGAACTTTTGTATTAAAACAACATCACACCACAGATGTACTGTTTGAACATCACAACGGATACTCTTCTAGATTACCTGGCTCTCCGTGGTCTGTATCTGAATCCCTCCCTCTCCAGACACCTGAACAGCTATGACTCTCTGCTGCTCGCTCTGCTCCAACCATCCAGAGTGATGCAGACTGAAGCTCTCTGAACCATAAGATGGCTCCATCGCACTCAGCTCCATCAGGTACTTGAGCTTCAGGCTGCGTTCTCCAGCTGAGCATTTGCCCAGCTTCTTTAAGAAGCGATTCAGCGTTTTGCGGATCTGATACCGTGCTAGCCGACTCATACGCTGTATATCTTGTCTGTGAGTCTCAGGGAGGCAGGACTTGTAGCTGGAATGAGATGTTTGCAGTGGTTAGCGCAACTTGAACATTTAAAGTGTGTTGAATGCACAGAAAATTTCTATCCGTCAATTTATACGAAACTTTCTCCATTCTCATGTTGTAACATACCTTGTTGTATTGCAGATCTCACTAACGCTCAGGTTTCTCTCTTTGGCCATACGCCACAGATCTAGTACTGCCATACCCAAACATTCCTGCAAACCCAAAGCAGGAGAAATCCAGCCACATCCAGACACAAAATCACTGCGGGACTAAAACAGGACAAGAGTTCAGTCAGAGGTGAAGAGAAAATTATCTTAAACAGTTTAGTGAGCAGTTTTATGGTAGCTTTTTTTAAATTCAGGATAGAGACACATAATACTGGATGTACATTTCACATTCACATACGGTTTTTAAAATAATTAATTTGCCTTTTGGGAAGCCAATGGCAGATTATTGTGCTATACATACCTGAGCAAAAACATAATCAACGACGCAGTAGTCCAGCACTGCAAAGATTCGTCCTCTGCTGAGGCTAAAGCGATACGATGCTCTGGACCCTTGACCAAACCAGCTTGAGAAGAAAAACCTTTAACATAAAGAAAAGCCTTTCAATCACAGAAACAGTTTTCACTCTTATTGTTTTATTTGTCCACTAGCAATCAGCAGGTTTTAGTCATTTTAGTACAGCACTTTAACAAACTTTTTTTAAAATCTGATATTTATATTTTATTTCAGCTACTTTGAATGATTAGTTTTAGTTAACAATAAATAACACTGATAGCAATGGGCAACAGGGTGATATGGCTGCTGGCTAAGCAGACATGCATTGTTGGCCATTGTTATCAGTGCTATATAAGACTGGTTTCCACTGAAGCTAAGCTGGGCTGAGCCTGGTCAGTACCTGAATGGGAGACCAACTGGGAAATATAGGACGCTGGTGAAAGAGGTGTTAGTGAGGCCGACGGGGGGGCTCACCCTGTGGTCTGTGTGGGTCCTAATGACCCAGTATAGTGATGAGGACACTATACTGTTAAAGAGCACCGTCCTGAGATGTTAAACCGAGGTCTTGACTCTCTGTGTTCATTAAAAATCCCAGGATGTCCTTTTATAAAGTATAGGGGTGTAACCCCGGCATCCTGGCCAAATTTGCCCATTGTTCCCTGTTCATCAAGGTGTATATATATATACATTAAAACAATAAAATATTTACATAACAGGAATTTGAAAATATATATATATATATATATATATATATATATATATATATATATATATATACACGATTGTCTCCTCTGCACGTTGCTGATGGATGAGTTTCCCCCCTTCTATGTAGCGATTTGAGTGCCTAGAAAAGTGCTATATAAATGTAACAAATGATATCAGTGCACCACAAAAATTCAGTTAAAAAAAATCTGCAGGTAATTTCCATGTTATTTCCGTTACATATCAAATTATATATTGTGTTTGATGACATTCTGCGGTGCAAATGATGGTGATGGAAATGACACTGACCTCCTTTGTCTTACCAACTCTAATTGGTCTTAGTCAAGTTAATATATTTCGCATATTTTGACAAAATGATTGGGAAAGAAGCACTATACAAATATTTTGTTATTGTGCATCATATATATTTTTTAAAATCAAATCTAAAGATGAAAAAAAGTTCTTATGAGTTGGTAACAAAATGAAAGAGAGTATTTAATTACAGAATACAATTTTTTTTTTTTTGGGGGGGGGGGGGGGGGGGGGTAAACTAACCCTTCAAGTATGTTCTTCACAGACACTGATGCCTTCTTGGTGACCAAGTTTGTTTGTAATGGAAATGACACCATGAATAAGGGTGTGTGAACACGATGATGATTATTAAACCCTTTAATTTATTATTTTAAAAACATAATAGTATTTTTTTAATGAAAAAATGTATGCATTAAAACAATAAAATATTTACATAACAGGAATTTTAAAATTGAATGAAAATGACACCCTTAGAGTAAGATATTTGTAAATAAAATATGATTATTACAGCTGTGTTATACCTCACTCTGTAGTGAACTTTGATGTTCTCCTCACTCTTAAATACATGAGTTGGTGGATACCAGAATGAAAGATCTTCTGATGCCAGAGCAAACAGGTTGTGGAACACAGGAATAATTCCTAAAAATATAAATATTCAATTCAGGTTATTGTAATATTTATGGTGCTTAACTATTTTAAATGTATTTAATTATAAGAGGAGCAGATTATAGCTCATTTATGCTCACCGCTTTCTTTTGCAGCAATCAAACACACACTTTCCGCTGTGATGGATCCGGTGTAGACAGGGAAAGTAGTCTCTGAATTTAAGCTGGGGCTGTAATACAGGTGCACCTGAAGGGCAGAGTCACAGCTGGACTTCTGACTGCCGGCCCTTTCGCTCTTCATCAAGGGCACCTCTTCCTCTTCGCTCATGGTCTTGCCAAAAGCAATTTCCTGATTGGACGAAAAGAACTAGAATATTTTTTTTCTCAACAGATAGAGGTTCTGACTATTCTTTCTTTCTAAAACAGTGCATATAACTCAAACTAGGATGTTCTTAAAATAAGACTAATGGTTATTTCTAACAGTGAATTATTTTGATGTAAGAAGCAATAATAAAGTACTGAATTAAGATTAAATAAACCCTTATGTTCTGTTCAGGGCTTTTTGATGGTCTTTCAGTTTTTACAAGAACAACATCGTTATGGTAAAGCGCCACGTTGCTTTAAAAATAAACTTTCATGCAGTGTGTAATATAGCTGTTTGAAAAATAAAGTTATTGTATCCTAAAAGAAAGAATCAACTCAGAAGAGAGTCGAGAAATAAGCAGATCAAGCTGTTTTTCCTTTCTGTATGCACTCATGTAGCCTAGAAATCTAGACGCACCCTAGCGGCAGCAAATTTAATTTGCCCGCAAACATCTTGATGTGGGTCTGGCTTGTCAGGCTAGCACTCATGCTCTCTTTCCACAAATTGAAAAAGTGCTAGAACAGAGAGAGTCAATAGTTTATTTTGCAGCAGTGAGTTCCTTCATGCTATCTGAGATGCTGAGGAGATGAAACTGATTAAGGAGGATTATTTACGAAGCAATCTTTAGTCGCAGCGGTGATAGTCCTGCCATATTTGAAGCGAGGGGATGGCTTTGCAGCTTTAGCTAAATGAAGTATACATGATACTAGGTAATGATCTGAGATGTCATCGCTCTGCTGCAGAATTTCAGTGGTATCAACATTTATTCCATGTGACAGTATTAGGTCTAAAGTATGATTATGGCGATGAGTGGGTCCTGATACATGTTACCAACAGAGTTTAGAATGTCTCTAAATGCCAATCCCAATGCATCTTTATCATTGTCTACATGGGGCTGGGGAAAAAATCGATGCGATTTAAAAATTGAGTTGGTAGGTTAAATTGAATCATATTTTCCAAAAATCTTATTTTTAAAGGGGGGGTGAAACACTCAGTTTCAGTCAATCTCATGTCAATCTTGAGTACCTATAGAGTAGTATTGCATCCTTCATATCAAGTCTTTATATTCATAAAAGAAATATAGGCTGTACCGAGTCTTTCCGGAAAACACAGAGCGCCTGGGGGCGTATCGTGTGAGCGGAGCTAAAGAATGACGAGAGCGCAAAGCGGTGACGTCCTCAAGCGTGAAGAAACCCATGGCTATCGATCTCAGCTAATAGATATATGATCCAGAATCATTCGGAGGCTGAAATAAATTGAACAGGAGAGCAGGACGTCCATCTCTGTGGTATGTACTGTATTTAGTGGCCTGTCAACATTTGTGTGTTTACTCGCAGTTTATGAGGACATGATTCGGTTTATGGACTATTGTATGCGACTAAACCTTAGCAGTAGCAAGCAAAACGGTTTTGCACGTCAGACTAGTGTAACGTTATACAGAACAACAATGGAGTAACCGTTAGCGCATTTGAATGACGAAGCACGCGATCGTGACGTTTTCTAATGTTTACTCACACGACGAGCCAACAGCACAGACATTTGAAGCAGTTTTACTCACCGGCTGCTTCCAAAGCATGACCGAACCTTTATCGCTGGGACCGTGCCGTCAAAAACACACTTCTATGGTATGATTTGGTGAAGTCCTGACAGCAGTGACTTGCTGTGCTGAAGCGTTGAAGTCGCTTGATGTCCCCCATAGGAATAAAGTGGAGCGCGGCGGGAGTGTTTATGGGCGTGCATTTCCTCTCTCGCTCTAGTCACGCGCACCCTACCAGGAGAAGAGCCTGTACGGCCCATACAAGGACCTTCCGCTCTAGTAACGTCAAGTAGACCCATACTCTAAAAAAACTCTCCGAAACTTGTGAGAAACCGGAAGGAGTATTTTTGACACAGAAATACTCCATCAAACGTCCAACATTAGTTTTTGACACTTTGTCTATGTTTAGGATGGGAATCCAAGTCTTTAACAGTGTAAAAAGCTCAGTATGCATGAAACAGCATTCCCCCCCCCCCTCCCACCCCTTAAGAAATATATCACTGTTGTACAAATACTAATGCAATAATGTTATAATTATTATTTTAGTTAGGATTTTGTTGTTGTTTATTAGCTCAATCCAAATACAGTATAAATAATTTGGATGTTTAACAATCTTTGTTGCTCACTGCACAGTGACTTTTCAGTTAGATAAAGAAAAAAAAAGAAAAATTTGTTCATGCACTTTAATTTAATATAATAAATATATATATTTAAAATATATGTACAGTTTGCAATTATTTTGTTTTAAATGGGGGGCGGGGAAATAAATCGTATTTTTTTACGGTAATATTATGTCTACATGAATATTACAATTATATTTGAAACTAGATTTCTGTGTAGTGCTGAAGATATTATTATAAATTACTGCAACACCTCCCCCTTTACCTTTCAGATGCAGCTCGTGTTTATAACAATAATCTTGGGTGGACTATAGTAAAGTAATGTAGTCGTCAGGTTTTAGGCAGGTTTCTGTTAAACACAGCACATCTAGATTATTATCTGTAATCATATCATTAACTAAAAGCACTTTTGGAGAAAGGAATCGACTATTCAGCCATCCAAATTTCTATCATTTGTTTATCTGTATTATATCTGTTGTTTATTTGTTGGACATCAATTATATTTTTACTGTTGAATGGTTTTAATGGGGTTTTTTTGTGGGTTTTTTTTTTTGTATTCACTAATTCAGGGAACAGACACAGATGGTTGGTTTAGCCAGTTTGTCTGCTTCCTAACCTGGGCCCCAGTGAGTCAAGGTTTAGCTCTAAGACTAGGTGCCAAATGACTAGAGAGAAGAGCAGCACCAGCCCAGGAGGGATGATTGCCGTCGTCTATCTTTAAAGGCGCCCTAGAATGAAAAATTGAATTAACCTTAGCTATAGTTAAATAATAAGAGTTCAGTACATGGACATCACATACAGCGTCTCAAACACCATTGCCTCCTCCTTCATATGTAAATTTCTTTTGTGAAAAACACCACGAAAAAACAAGCGATTCTCAACATAACACCAACTGTGGCGCAATCGCTGGGATCATTAATATGTACATTTTCATCCCAGCCAATGTTCATTGTCAGACGGAACTGCGGGATGTGAGGACTTTTCATACCCTTCTCACAGATAAAAAATGTAAACAGTTCTGTATGATGTTTATTTACATTCGGATACCGCAACAATTTAATTCAAAATCGTTTGTTTGCGCTGCCCATTTCACCACGGACAGTTTTTCTAACCTGGACAATATCAAGCAGGATTTGCTCAGCGTCTGATATGGTTGGGTCGATTCCAACCATATTCCTGCAAACAGTAAGTAGTGATTTTATCCACTTCTTGACTGTCGAACCCGTTTCTGGTTAAATTGAAAGTTTCTTTGTAAGACAACATTAACGATAATATCCCTGTGTTTTCTAGATCCAACGCAAGATTCTAGTAAAGTAACCATTGGAAACTCCAAGTAGCTCACATAACAGTTTGTCAAAGGACAAAGGTTAATATTATTTCCTGCCAGTGTTGTTATAAAATACAACAGTAGATACGTATGTCGACCCCTTTTGACGGAGTGAAATCTAAATTCGCCTAAATTTCATCATCAGCTCATAACTACGTTCACTACTACTGTTTAGTTTTCTACAGATCGCTCACTCGATCCTTGTAGCTAACAACACCTTCTTCAACATCTAAGCTGAAACGATCATTTGACAACGCATCTAGTCAATTTGTTAAATAAATATACATTTTTCAGAACTGAAGTATGATTATTTTGCAGCGGTGAGTATAAACATGACATTTGAGTGGCTTCTACATTACTTTGTTTGGCTAAATAAATCAACTTTTAAATCAGTACTCTACTGTACACACAACATATTTACTTGCTACCAAGTTCAGATCGTGATTCAAAGTGGAGAAGCTATCATTGTAAAATCATTGCCATGACGGATGGTAGATGTGTTAGCTGTAATTGAGCAGCAGTGGAGTTAAACAGCCCAACAGAGCAGAACTCTGCATTATATTCATGACCCTTCCAAATAAGGCAAAAAACAGAGCATTACATACTTGGAACAATAGGATATAATGGACCTGTAAAACCGCATCTGGACAATTTTTGACCTTAAATAAGCCACATACCCTTTATTTAGATATCAGAGAACAATTTAACATATTGTTTCAAAAGCATTCTAGGGCACCTTTAATAGACGGCATTCAAAACAGACAGGATCTGACCAGCCAGGACGGAGTAGCCCAATCACAACAGACTGAGCCATCTGACCAATCAGGACGGAGTAGACCAATCACAACAGACTGAACCATCTGACCAATCAGGACAGAGTAGACCAATCACAACAGACTGAGCCATCTGACCAATCAGGACGGAGTAGACCAATCACAACAGACTGAGCCATCTGACCAATCAGGACAGAGTAGACCAATCACAACAGACTGAGCCATCTGACCAATCAGAGCAGAGTAGATCACAACAGACTGAGCCATCTGACCAATCAGAGCAGAGTAGATCACAACAGACTGAGCCATCTGACCAATCAGGGCAGAGTAGATCACAACAGACTGAGCCATCTGACCAATCAGAGCAGAGTAGATCACAACAGACTGAGCCATCTGACCAATCAGAGCAGAGTAGATCACAACAGACTGAGCCATCTGACCAATCGCTTAATCCCATATCCTAGTTTTGTGCAATAGGCCCCAGAATGGTGTGTAAAGAACTGAGATCAGAACTGAGAAAAGAAAAAGAGGGGTTTTGAAAGACTGAATCTTGGAACGAACCGTTTTCAGAAAAGAGGTGATATGCAGTGTACATTATGAGAAAATGAAAGTGCTTTTGACTTTGGATGCGTGTAAATCTATTGTATAACGGAGAATAGGGGCACTTTAAGGTTGGGTTTCCTAATATTATAAAGACTGATTATAAACGAACAAAACATCCTAAATGAAGGAAAAAAAACATTACTTTTGCTGGGGGTCTCTTATGCCTCAGCTATATTCCCCAAACAGAAGCAACACTGCTATTACTGACATTACCTTTAGGCATAACCTTCTGGCATTTAACAGAGAGTTCAAATTTAAGAAAATCTCTCAAACAGGCTTTAAGTTCTAAGTTAAGTAAGTCAAGGGAGCATATTAAAAGGGGAATTTAAAAGGCTAGGCTTACAATTACTATTACTATTTTTAGACACTAATCAACCCCTAATATAAATGCAACAGTCCATCTTAAGAGAATCTAAGGCCTACTGTAAGTAATAAACATTAGAAGAGACTTTGACATCGTACAGTAAAGCAGTGGATTACTGCTAACACCAGTTTCTGGAACCGTGGTGGTCATACCAGTGATAAAAGTGAGCTCATCGTTCTCATGTTGATGATCTGTACTTTCCGCAACAAACTAATTTAATGGGTGTTTTCCAAGAGCTTAACAATTTTAAGGAACTAACAGTAAAGGATTGAATATATATGATATTATATATGATTTTATATATATATAAAACAGATTTTAAGTTAAGGTTAGGTTACATAGCCTACGTTTGGTTTGGTTTTGATAAATGTTATTTGCTGTAAAAATATAAAATATTATAGTGGAACATCCTATTAAAAAAACATCTATTCATATTTCAGTAACACTATAGCAATAATACAAACAATAAAACATGAAACACAACGCCACACTCAAAAAACGTATATTTCATTGGTAGTCACACTCTTCACACAGACTTCCAGTGGCATATTCTCTGAAATGTTAAAATGTTAAAGTTACAAGTTTTTTTTTCGTATCAAGATTCTAATAAAGACAACTAAGAGGTGTTACCTTATTTAAGAAGAAACATTGATGATTTGTTCATGTTGATGTGATGAGCTGCATAAATATAACTCCGATTTTGCTGTTGTGAGCCTCTGGTGGGAGGGATCAAATGAGACTCGTTTCCGGAAAGCGACAAACCGCAAAAAGCACCTCATTTCTGACTGCTTTAGCAAGATCGACACCACGTGGTGTTTCTTTACTGATCTGCCTCATCTGACATCTTGGTTTCTAGACCTGTGACTAGGCCTTAAATTGACACCAGGTCCACCTGTGCATATTATGAAGTGCAAGAATGTGTATTTATAAGCATGAGAGAGAGGGAGGGTGTTTGCTGGAGCTGCTGGGGTTGGTGCTTTCTTTACGTGGGAAGACTGAAACTGTGGTTTCCTCTTTCTCTTCTAGTGAGCGGCGGGTTTGTTATTTCCGCCTGCAGAGAAAAACTGAGTAGGTTTTCTTCCGTTTGGCCTGATACAACACAGTGGCATATGAAACTTTCATTTAAACTATTTTAATCAGAAAGTATGTGCACCTGATAGTAGTGTTGACATTTCAGTTTATTGTGAATGTGACAGGGGCACTGCATCATTCTACAGCTCATATCTGCAATACTACTAACAAAGAATACACAGATTCAAAATATGCATGAATTATACAGCCAACAGCATTCAGTACATAAACACTGAAACAGTTTCATCCTGATTTATGATGACTTTTAGGGCTTCTGGCACATTCAGGGACTTTTCTAGGTAATGGCACCCAGAGCTTAGAAATGCTGAGGAATTAATATCCCGTTAATGGGCCTTGTTTTATAGAAATCATATTTCTGTCTGCCAAAAAACAAATGAAATGCATTATGCTTATTGTAGGTAGTATGGCATAGTTACAATCTGAAGCATGGTAGGTAAAATGGATCCTTATAGTAACCATTTAGACTACATATCTTAATTAATTTGCACTAATACTCATACATACTTTTATGGAGTTATTGGATCATAGTGATATATCTCCATTAAAAGCATTCTGTTAATTAAACAAATTTCAAATCACTTAGTGTGCGTGCTTATGCTCTCTTCTCCTCTAGACTTGGCTAGGAATGAAAGTGAACTGACAAACAGGTGCGATGCAGGTGTGTGATGAACAGAAACGTATTGTGTGGGATTTTGTACGAAGAAAGAAAGCACTATTGTTATATAGATCAAAGAATCATCCTTTAAATCAGGTGGTGATGGTCAGGTATTCAGTAATGCCAATCAAAAAGGAAGATAACCAAAATCTGTATGGCTTTGACATATTTGATATGCGAGTCTGTGCAGAATGTACCTTGCATGATGTTAAATAGTAAAGCTGTGTCTTTCAATATTTCATTGCTTTCAAGATTTCAGTTGTTTTCATTTGAATTAATTGGCATTATTTATTGGAAATTTAGTATGAAACCTGACTTTACAAAATGGGTTCTGCACATGTCTAAACTTCACCTTTGTTC
Source organism: Pseudorasbora parva (assembly GCF_024679245.1). NCBI lineage: Eukaryota > Metazoa > Chordata > Actinopteri > Cypriniformes > Gobionidae > Pseudorasbora > Pseudorasbora parva. The sequence continues at coordinate 36,397,624 of NC_090184.1, forward strand.
AGTAAAACAACTTGTTTATCAGCAGTGGCAATTAGTTCTTTTGGACCGAGAAGGATTTCGGTGGGATTGTGCGTCGTCGTTTCATTCTGTAGAGACAAGAATATGATTTCAGTGGTGTTAGTATTGTTAACTTAAACTATTTTAAAAAATGTGTTTACTGAAATAAAGCAGAAATAAAATTAGATGAAAAACTTAAACTAGTAACCAAATTTAGAAATGTTGTCTTGGCAACTAACTGAAAGAAAAAAATCAAAAACAACGAAAACTAAAAATATCTCTAAAAAAAAAAAGAGCTCATTTAAAATATTAATAAAAAAACTATAAATAAAATATCACTGGATTTCAGATGGTTAGAACTGAGCTGTAAGTGAATTAATGAACTGCTACAACTAACTTACCACGTTATGACAGGACTCATCGCAGGTCTTTTGTTCTAGGTTCCATCGTAATAAACCAGGACTGATAGAATCCTTTCTGGTGGGTCCTGCATTAATTCATCACATGTTCATTTGAAGGTAAAATAACATTTGTTGAGATTTTCATTTGTTTTATTTTTAAAGTGTTAGCTCATCCTTACATGAAAAATCTGTCATCATTTACTCACTGTCATGCTGTTCCAATCCCGTAAGACTTTCATTCATCTTTGGAACACAGATGAAGATGAAAATGAAATTTTCTTTTTAATGAAATCTGAGTTTCTGCATTGACATGCAACTACCACTTTGACGCTTCAAAAAGTTCATAAAGAGATGGTAAAAGTTTAATGCATATTTTCTGAAGAGACAAGATCACTTTATATGATGAACAGACTGAATTTAGAATTTATTCACATATAAACATTAATCAGCAAACATAAACAGAAGCTCAACCAAGTTTTTTTTGGAAGGGGGGGGGGGGGTCTTATTGGTTTTATTTAAAGGAAATAAATTATTAAAGGGTTAAAAGGGATAAAAAATAAGAAATGTAAAAGTTCCTGTTCTATTGTTGTTATGAAGTAAACGATTTGGAATAATTCTAATTATTTGAGGAGACTTGTCCCCATCAATGTCTATGGTGGTTACGGCCCTGGCACAACCGAACCAGCTTGACGTGTTAGAAGAAACCTCATTGGTTCTTGAGGAAGCTCAAATGTGCTGCATAACATGAAAATGAACCTCATTGGTTCTTGAGGAAGCTCAAATGTGCTGCATAACACGAAAATGAACCTCATTGGTTCTTGAGGAAGCTCAAATGTGCTGCATAACATGAAAATGAACCTCATTGGTTCTTGAGGAAGCTCAAATGTGCTGCATAACACGAAAATGAACCTCATTGGTTCTTGAGGAAGCTCAAATGTGCTGCATAACATGAAAATGAACCTCATTGGTTCTTGAGGAAGCTCAAATGTGCTGCATAACACGAAAATGAACCTCATTGGTTCTTGAGGAAGCTCAAATGTGCTGCATAACACGAAAATGAACCTCATTGGTTCTTGAGGAAGCTCAAATGTGCTGCATAACACGAAAATGAACCTCATTGGTTCTTGAGGAAGCTCAAATGTGCTGCATAACACGAAAATGAACCTCATTGGTTCTTGAGGAAGCTCAAATGTGCTGCATAACACGAAAATGAACCTCATTGGTTCTTGAGGAAGCTCAAATGTGCTGCATAACATGAAAATGAACCTCATTGGTTCTTGAGGAAGCTCAAATGTGCTGCATAACACGAAAATGAACCTCATTGGTTCTTGAGGAAGCTCAAATGTGCTGCATAACACGAAAATGAACCTCATTGGTTCTTGAGGAAGCTCAAATGTGCTGCATAACACGAAAATGAACCTCATTGGTTCTTGAGGAAGCTCAAATGTGCTGCATAACACGAAAAGGAACCTCATTGGTTCTTGAGGAAGCTCAAATGTGCTGCATAACATGAAAATGAACTTCATTGGTTCTTGAGGAAGCTCAAATGTGCTGCATAACACGAAAATGAACCTCATTGGTTCTTGAGGAAGCTCAAACGTGCTGCATAACACGAAAATGAACCTCATTGGTTCTTGAGGAAGCTCAAACGTGCTGCATAACACGAAAATGAACCTCATTGGTTCTTGAGGGAGCTCAAATGTGCTGCATAACACGAAAATGAACCTCATTGGTTCTTGAGGAAGCTCAAATGTGCTGCATAACATGAAAATGAACCTCATTGGTTCTTGAGGAAGCTCAAATGTGCTGCATAACATGAAAATGAACTTCATTGGTTCTTGAGGAAGCTCAAACGTGCTGCATAACACGAAAATGAACCTCATTGGTTCTTGAGGAAGCTCAAATGTGCTGCATAACACGAAAATGAACCTCATTGGTTCTTGAGGAAGCTCAAACGTGCTGCATAACACGAAAATGAACCTCATTGGTTCTTGAGGAAGCTCAAATATGCTGCATAACACGAAAATGAACCTCATTGGTTCTTGAGGAAGCTCAAATATGCTGCATAACACGAAAATGAACGTGTTATGCAGCGTTCATCCAATCAACGTGTTAATTGGTTCTTGAGGAAGCTCAAACGTGCTGCATAACACAGAATGAACCTCATTGGTTCTTGAGGAAGCTCCAACGTGCTGCATAACACAGAATGAACCTCATTGGTTCTTGAGGAAGCTCAAACGTGCTGCATAACACAGAATGAACCTCATTGGTTCTTGAGGAAGCTCCAACGTGCTGCATAACACAGAATGAACCTCATTGGTTCTCGCAAATCTAGTGAACATGCTTGACCTTACGTTTACCACAGCTGATTTGTGAGTTGATGAATGTTTATATGTAAAAAACAAACAAACAAACAACTAAATTCAATCTGTTTGCATATAAAGCGATCAAGTCGAGTCATCAAATTTGGACTACACCACTCAATTCATATGGGTTCGTTTTACAATCTCTTTTTGAAGTTTTAAAGTGGTAGCTGCATAACTCTCAATGGTGGGATAGAGATAAATCCCTCAGATTTCATCAAAAAGATTAGTGTTCTGAAGGGAACGAAAGTCTTATGGGTTTGGAAAACATGAACGATAATTGATGACAGAATTGTCATTTTAGGGTGAACTAACCCTTTAACAATACTGTAAGTGAGTTTTTCTCACCTGTAATGTAGCTAACCACCACACCTACTAGTATGACTGCACTAGTTGACAGGGCTCCGAAGTACAGGTAGGATATTGAATAGATATTTTGAAAGCTGCATGAATTTATTTGGAAAAAGAAAACTTAATGTTTGTGCTACGTCCCAGTATTCAATCACACAGCAGTGAAATACTATGCGATTATGGTCAGTATAAAACCTGATACAACTTCTAGAGTCTTACCCATAATCCTGGGGGACTGATGATAACACGATAGATGATTCAGTGTCTACCATGGTGCTGTTGAATGTTGCATTCGTTGCTAGACAGTGATCAGCACTAGTGGGTAAAACACCCATTATTTGTGGTGTAGGAGGATAAATTGTGCTTCCAACAGCAAGCCATAGAGACAGACAGAAACCCACAGCCACACCTGAGAACACCCCCTATAGTGTGAGAAATATTACATAGCTATTCATTGAGTGGGAGGATAGAAGAATTATATAGTGGACATAACAGTGATGTCTATGAAATCTTACCGGTTTATTTGTGGCTGGAACAAACATGCCCAGCACAAATGCTCCCAGGAGTGGACCATTCACTACACCCATGACTGTGAACGAACCCTGAGGTTATTAGAGTTAAAAGAAAGCTGGTTAGAGCATAGACACACAGACTGAAAAACAGCATGTTTAAAATCCCAGTTATTCAAGTAGTTCACACCTGAAGGACTCCCCAGTCCAGCAGAGAGGAGAGCGCAGCCATTGTAATGCAGCCAAGCCCGTACAACAGAGCTGTTTTACACATGTACACATTACTTGACACTGTAGTTATATTCAATATAACTTATATTTCATATAATTTCATTTATATTTCATTATCATGTTGATATCATCAGGTATTTTCAGAATCTCATCATGGTTTCTTAGTTTAATACTGTAAATACTGTAAAAACAATCTCACCAATAGTCTCATTTTAATACATTACAAATCCAACATTCATTTAAATGTATTTTAAAAAAGTTGTTTTTTATTTAAAGAGGCAAAAAAACCTAACATTATATAGTTATATTTTTTATAGATGAATATGAATAAAATATTATATACTGGTAAATATATTCAAATAATCTTTTCCCCTTAATTTTAAATAAATATATATCAACATATATTTTTAGATATATTAATATAAGTAATATTCAAATGATTGGTAAGATTTTTTATGTTTTTAGAAGAAGCCTCTTCTGCTCACTAAGGCTGCATTTATTTGATTAAAAATACAAAAAAACTTGAATATGGTGAAATATTATTAAAATCTAAAATAACTGTTTTCCATTTGAATATATTTTAAAATGTAATTTATTCCTTTGATGCAAAGCTGAATTATCAGCATTACTACCCCAGGCTTCAATGTCACATGATCTTTTCAAAGCATTCAAATATGCTGCTTAAAAAACATTTATGATTATTATCAATGTTGAAAACAGTACATAATAAAGCAAGATTTGGTTGTTAAATAAACTATTCGTGCACTTTGGGGAAGTTTGGTCTTTTTAAGAAGATGATGTTTACTTGCACCACAAGCAAGAATGAGAAGTGGCTTTTGATCCTACATAATGACTTGGAGAGCAAGAGCTGTTTTCTCTGTGAAACTGTAATTAGCCACGGCTTCATTACATCCTCCATAGTAACGGCTGCCATGGCGTTAATGCTGGTGGAGACAGTGCTATGGAGAAAGAAGGAGGTGATTTATTCTATTGGTATCAGTAATCAACACCTCAATGAAGATTCAGATCGTTTCAAGCACCTTAAAGTTCCACTGTAGGCACAGGCCAGAAAAAGACCCGGGAAGCCTGGATGATTCCGGAAAATGTCCAGGACCAAGTACGGCATGTACTGGGAAAATAAAGATAGTGAAAATGAAAATAGTTTTGCTTAAAATGTAATAGTGATTAGTAGAAATACAGAAAATACAGTTAAAGGAACACTCCACTTAAAAAAAAGGCTTATTTTCCAAGTCCCTTGGAAACAGTAAACAGTTGAGTTTTACCGTTTTTGAATCCATTTAGCCGATCTCTGTATTTGCCAGTAGCACCTTTTAGCATAGCTTAGCATACATCATTGAATCGGATTAGACCATTAGCATCGTGCTCATAAAAATGACCAAAGACTTGCAATATTTTCCTATTTAAAACTTGACTCTTCTATAGTTACACCATGTACTAAGACCAACAAAAAATGAAAAGTATTTAGGCCGATATGACTAGGAACTATTTTCTCATCCCTGGGTAATAATCACAGATTTACTGCCGTAAATGTGCATTCTCTGCAACTACACAAACTTAGTACTGGATGCATTGGAAATTACCTCTCTGAGGACTACTTTTAGTCACTGCGTAATATTATCGCGTAATATTAACTTTAAAAAAAAAATTGTTGGTCTTAGTACACAATGGTACTACAAAAGAGTCCAGTTTTAAATAGGAAAAATATTATCTTTGAAAAAATAAAGATGCTAATGGTCTAATCCGATTCAATTATGTATGCTAAGCTATGCTAAAAGGTGCTACCACCAGGTACAGAGATCGGCTGAATGGATTAAAAAACGGTAAAACTCAACTGTTTAACTCTAAGGGACTTGGAAAATTAGCCTATTTTCAAAAAAGTGGAGTGTTCCTTTAATTCTGTTTATGCATGTATTCATTTACCTGGTCAGGTGCAGATATTCTGCCAGTCTTCAGTGGGTCACAGTTGGAGTATAAAGCAAACATCACAATGCCACAGGTGGCTGCACTGCTCACAATCAGACACAGACCCACCTGATTAACTAGCAGCGCCCTGCAAGACAAGAGTGACACTGGGATCTGTATCTCAGTGAGCAGTAGCAGAAAATATGTGATTTACTCAGATTAGACAGATTTTACTGATCTATTCTCTCACAGTTGGGCTTGTTTCTCAGTCCTGCATGATATGTAACGCTGTACTTGGGCCTGATTGGCTCCATACATGGATAACCAGACCATTGTGCCACCCACTGTGAAACTCCAGAACGAGTACCGCCTCTGAGGGTCTATGGCAAAACTGTAACACACAGAGAATGAGCAATAGAACACTAAATAAACATTTAATGAATTTGAGAATTTATCGTTCAATACTCATTAAAATTGATGCGTGATCCATTGTTGGCGATCTCTAAAACTCTGGCAGGCCCTCCTGCCAAAACGGTGCCCTGAATGAAGACCGCAATGAACCCAGAGAGCATGACTACAATCTGAAACACATCTGTCCAGATGACAGCCTTTATACCACCCTGCAGGAAAACAGAAACATGTTACGTTTTACTAATTCATCATATAGTCAAATACATACACACAAATCAAATATACAGGCCAAAAGTGATGTCCGGCTTAGAAAAAAATGGACATCTTCACCCTTTAAATGAAACAAATATCCACTCCGGCTCCGGACGTCACTTTTGGTGACTACTGAAATTTATGAAAAATATTTGATCACATTAAAAGGGTCGAAATAGTGCACCAATAAAGCAAAGACCGTTTTGGACACCAGCATTTTTATTATTCAGATCAGGCAATATTTCACAACACTGGCCTACCACTGTTGTGTAAAACGTGCAGATGAGTCCAGTTGAGAAAAGAGACGCCCACATATTTAGGCCTGTGGCTTGATTCAGAAAAGAAGAAAACTTGATAAGAATAAGGGCAAAATCAAACACATAACTTCCAACCCTCATATGGGATCCACTGATGGATTTGTAATGACTGACACAGAATGGACTCATGAAGCCAAGAAAATGAGAGTAATTCAGTTTTAAAAGGAGGAAATCTGTTTATTTCTCTTACCCTGATTCAAGATGACTGCTGGAGCAAAGATCACTATTCCAGTATAGAGAAGCTTCAGGAAGAACAACACAATATCAGAAAATTATTTATCCATTCGACAAAATTCTAAAACTAAAATAAACATTTAAGAAAACAAAGGAATACTTTTTTTGTGCAAACTAAATATTGGAATAAAAATATGCAGATACGACTTATTGATCAGACTTACATTTTTCTTTAATAGTACTCAAATTATTATATTTTATATGATTATATGAATTTATCTTACTGTGGCTACAATGAACTGCAAACTCCCCAACAGCTGCATCCCTCTGCCAAACCTCATTCCTAAATACTGACACACAAGTACAAAAACAGTGCGGGCCAAAAGTAATGTAAATGCTTGGTGAACATAAATGTAAATCCAGACATTTAAATGCAACAAAAATTATATTGGGAAAATACATATTAAATTAGAAAAATAGATGGAAATTCCATCTATGAGTGGCCTCACATTTCTACACTCTTTTTTATCACTACAGAGGAAATACTCCTCCTCACATTACTGAGACGCTTTGTGAAATCTATTAAATTCAATAGAACTCATGGTATGCAATTCATATATGTGTATGTATAAACACATTGCAAAACTACTGAGAAATGGACAAAATCCAAACCTGATGTGCGCTGGTGATTTTAAGACGATAAAACACAGGAACAAACACAACTGCAGTAATGAGGGAGTTGAGGGCTTGTCCCAGACACATGTAGAGGAACTTAAAGCCATATAAATATGCCTCTGATGGCACACCAAGCACTTGGACAGCTGACATAAAGCTGGCACAGAGCGACAGTCCAACTGGTACCGCAGAGAAACCCCTGCCTCCTGTGAAGAAGTTGTCCACGTTCGAGCGACCTGGGGTCTTTCTCAGAGATTGGAATAGCCCGATGGCCACCGATACCCCCAGCATAGTAGCAAATACTGCATAGTCCACCAAACAAAAGCCCAAGTTGCCCGAGTCCGAAGCCATGGTGCTCTGTTTAGACTCTGCCAGAGCTTAAATGACTCTAGTCCTTCTCTTCAAGAGATTGTCAGCTGTAACAACAAACTTAGAAATCACAATGCATTCTCAATCGACCCCCTGTTATGTTCTCTTGACTTTCTGAGATTAGGACTCATGCAGTGCATGGTGTCATTTAAGGTAAGAGCAGATTGAGTACAAAATAAAAAAGGGCATTACAAAAATGTTTTACACAATATTTAAATATTTTAAAAACAACTTACCGGCTTTGGCCAAAACAATGTTAAATGAGTTTATGAGTGTATGAAAAGACCAAATTCCACAGGCCAACACGTACAGTAATCAACTCATACAGGAAATAAAATGGGAAGATATGGTCACTATCACTGACCAAGGGGAAAGTGAATGAGCATTTTTTCAAGTAGAGGTGGATTTATTTTTCTGGGCTGATCATTTGGATAATCGAAGGCAGTCTGATGGGAGGGGAATTAGGAATAATGTAACATGGGGAGGGAGGAGTATGTTGTGATTGACAGCAAGGCTAAGTCATTTGACACCACACATTATTTCCTTAACTTTTGTTTAAATCTTTTTTGCTATGACACTCATGATTTAATATTGATTTAATAACTTTAATGACAGTGCTGAGAAGGATTAAGAAATATCTATTCTGAATGAATTTTTCTTTCTTTCTTTTTTAAAAATTCAAGTCTAAGAGCACATTGAAAATCTGGCAAATAAAGTACAATTCAACAACAAATAGATACAATTAAAAAGGTATAATGAAGAAATATTTCAGACTTTGAATGGGTCTTTAATGAAATATATGTGTAAAGCTGACCATGTTAATTCCGTTGTACAAAAAGCCATAAGATGCTTCAAATTTCAAATCAAATTTGTTAAAGTTTGTTATAGCATAATTTAAATAGACTTATTTTTTAACATTATGTTAAAGCTAAAATATGTTTAAGGCAATTGTATTTCTAATTATATTTTTAATTTTTTTTTAATTAAAATCCACATCAAATGGGAAAATAATGGAAAATAGAATTTGAATGGCAGATAGCCTGCACACATTAATCTCCATTAACGTCGAAGACTTTCTCATTACTTTTGGACTCCTGTTTACTGGTTAAGGAGCAAATATACTCATACCAGAGTGACTCTGAGTGGTATCGTGCAGTATATCACACGTATTTCGATTTTTATTTACCTGTTGAGTATTGACAAAACGGGCCACAAGTAGGCATGGCGTTCGCTGTTTACCGACCGTGTGCGTGTAGTAGTGGATTGACCATCGACCCTGCAGAGGGCGCTAAACGAACCGCTTCAACTGTGACACAGCGGCTTGAGAAGAAGCGCAAACAACATCCCGGCGCAGGAAAAGGTTGGTGCTATTACATGATATATTAAATTCGGAGGCTGAAAATGACTTCGATTAATAAAATGAGATGTTTAAGACGCCCCCGTCTACATCTGCTTTCATTATTTATCTGACAGCTTCTGATTTAAGCTTGAACATGAATACAGTCACTCTCTGAAACCAGAGTGCTTAGCAAAGATGCTAACGAGAAGGTTTCTGGGGGAAAAAAATACAATTAAAATGTTCATAAAGTTCCTGAATTTTCACTTTACGACACAATTTTAGGAAATTTTGAGAATTAAATCTTCTAGCCAGGAAACATTTCAGACGATACGTGTGCTTTTAAATAATTTAAAAAAAAATCAGGAGCAGGTGTATGAGTCATGACAGTTATTTATTTTATGAAATGTATGTAATTGTATATTATACAAATAATTGTGCGTTCTCTCTCTCTTTGTATACACACACACACACACACACACTATGTATATATTACGGTTTTACGTCAACTTGCCATTGCTGCTGCCTAAAAATTTAATTCTAGTTTTACCACAGCTTTTAAATATCGAAAATACCTTTCAAATAACAGAATAAAATATATAAGGTGATAATAAGTGGATACATATTTTAACGTCTACCTTGTTCTCTTTTGAAACCGCTGTAAAAATATTTGTATTTGTAACTCCAGTGATACCAGATTATGTTGATACTGCAAGAACAAGGGCTTTCAAAAATCCTTTTTATTGAGGTTTGTGCTTTTCTGTGAAATGTACAAGATGCACAGAAAACACACAAACCCTAATAAAGAGCCCAATAGCATCTAGTCCTAAATAGATACTATGTTTTAGCCTCAGGTCATGATTGCCATGTGTTTAGTTTATTGTCTTTCTCTCATCAGTATGTGTTAATACACTACACTTTAATGCCCTTTGTGATCTTAACACATGTTTTGCAACTTTCAACTGATCATCATCTCTACCTTACCTCTGCAGGGAAGTCCCAGGAATGCCGAAGAAATTCCAGGGTGAGAATTCCAAATCGGCCACAGCGAAGGCCAGGAAGGCTGAGGCCAAAGCAGTCGCTGATGCACAGAAACAGAAGGAGCTGGAGGATGCGCTCTGGCAAGATAATGACAAACATGTCATGAAGAAAGAGCAGAGGAAGGTAGGCTAACTACTCATGTCCTTCAAATCAGGGAATGTGATCTACTTGTAGAATAAAAAAATAAAAAAAATCTATTACTGTTAGATTTTTGTCACATCCATACCTAATTGCCTGTGTATTCTATGAAATGTGTGCATACAGAGTGTAGAATAAACACAAGGTGGCAGTAAAGATCTTCCCCTCTCCATTTAAACAGTTTGACAGTGAAATAGTTAGTCCTAACCAATGTAGTCAGTAGTTCCTGGAGAGAGATTGCTATCTATTAGAAGTCAATGGAAAATGACATCACAACGATAGTTGGCTGATGGCACTATATGAATATGAACATCTTAAATTGTGAAATTAAAGGCAGCAGATACACAAAAATATTAGTCCATTTAACTAATTTAAACTCTTCAGAATGAAAATGGTCATTAAAATTGGCATTTATACCTTACCGTTCAAAAGTTTAAGGTCGGTAAGATTTTCAAATCTTATGCCTAGGCTGCATTCATTATGCTATCATTATAATTAAAATAATGAGGATATATAACAAAAATCCTGTAATGCAAAGCTGAATTTTCAGCTTCATTAGTCCAATTTTCAATGTCACATAATCCTTCAAAAATCATTCTAATATGTTGATTCTCTGCTTAAGAAACATTTCAGTTGTGCCGCTTAATATTTTTGTGGGAACTGGGATGAATAGAAAATAATTTTTAAAAAAAGCATTTATTTGAAAAATTATTTTTAAGTTACAAATGTCATTTTTAATCAAGTTATGGCATCCTTGCTAAATAAAAATATTAATTTAACAACAAAAATGAGTTTTTTTGTGTGTGTGTGTGTGTGTGTTGTGTGATGCTGTGTTAGGATGCTTTTTGTTCATATAAAGGTACAGTATAGTAATACAGTTTTGGTCAGAATTATTGGCCCCCTTGGTAAATATAAGCAATTAAAACTAAAAAATATGTTTATCCTTTTGATCTTTTATTCCAAAACAATCACGCAAAATCAAACCTTTCATTGAAGTAAAACAATTGAAAATGTGGGGAAAATCTCTTTATGAAATAAAATGTTTTTATCCAAAACATTATTGGCATCCATTTTTTGAAATGTTCCTTTGCCAAGATAACCCTCTTCTATAGCCTTTTTTATAACGCCTAATGAGTTTGGAGAGCACCTGATGAGATCATTCCTCCATACAGAATCTCTCCAGATCCTTCAGATTCATAGCTTACATTTGTGTGTTGATTTTTATGTTTTTTTGGATGATTGTCCTGATGGAAGATCCAACTATGGCCCATTATACAATTTCTAGCAGAGGCCGTCAGGTTTTGATCTGTTGGTATTTACTAGAATCCATGATACCTGAACAATGTAATGGAACAAGATGTCCAGGACCTCCAGCAAAAAAATGCCCACAACATTAAAGATCCAGCGGCATATTTCACCATGTGCATGGGGTACTTTTTATCTCTGTTTACACCAAAGCCATCTGGTGGGTTTGCTGCCAAAAAGCTTCTTTCTGACCCTAATAACAAAGTCTAATTCTCCAGCTGTAATTCTTGGAGAGTCTTTGGCCACTCAAACTCTCCTCCTCCTCATGCATTAGGATGGTGTAGACACGTTCTCTTCCAGAGAAATGCGTAACTTCTCTAGTTGATTGGAATATCTTTAATTATTGCCCTTGTGGTGGAAATGGGAATTTTCAATGCTTTAGCTATTTTCTTGCAGCCGCTTTCTATTTTGAGAAGCTCAGCAATATTTTGCTGCATATCAAAATCATCATCTTTGGTTTTACTCATTGTGATGATTGATTAAAAGAATTTGGTGTTTGTGTACCTCATATTTATACTGAAACAAGAAGTCATGGCTGGAAAATTTCATGTTCCTAGTCACCTTAGGAATATACTTCAGAGATATTTTACTCATAAACAAATTCTAGGAGTGCCGATAATTATGGCCAATGTGTTTTGGAGTAAAAAAACATTTCATAATGAGATTTTCCCCCCACTTTCAATTCTTTTATTTCAATGAAAGGTTAGATTTTTGTATCAAAGATCAAAAGGATAAACAATGCATATTTATTTTTAGTCATCTTTGATCATATTTACCAAGTGAGGCAATAACTCTGACCACAACTGTAGCTAACTACCCATGCTACCCATCCAAACTTTGGCCCCATTGGTCCTAATTGTATTTATAATTTGGAGATGTTTTTGAGTTTTGTTCTGAATGTACAGAAAATTGATTTCCACCGCGCCCATGTTTTCCATGTTATGTTGTCTAGCATTCCCGCCGTTGGCTGCTAATCTTGTATCTAAATGACACAGCTGTCTTCCTCGCTAAAGCTGCAGACATGTGAGTCTGAGTAGCGCACAATAGATTAATACATTGCAAGTCAGGTTTAGGGTTGCTCAGGAAATGAGGTCCCAACGAATAAAATGAAAGCCGAAGCCGACTGGGTTAAAGTAACACGATTACGGAAGCTCTGATATCCTCTATCAATTATGCCGCATATTGATGAGTGTTCTTTGACAGTAATGGAGCATGAGCCCTGTTTTGAGCCCTGGATGAAGTCCATGGGCGAATGTTGTGTCTCGTATGCAGTGATTGGTTGGTTATGTCGCCAAAGCCGTTTTTTACACCATGTTAAGTGTCAGTAGACTAGGCTGCAATGCAAGTGATCTATGCTAACATATAATAAAGGACAAAACTCATTTCCTGGAGGGCCACAGACTTAGTGGTGTTTTTTTTTTCTAGACTTGGTTGTGTTTATAAGGCGCAGTATAACATGTCTTATTACTTCTTTTTTTAAAACGCCGTATTCTTCTTATATTTGACCTTTATTCCACACCGCTGTCTTCACTGTCCTTTGAACGGCTCGTTTGCTTCCTGCTTCTATGAAGCCCATCCTTCTGAAAAGCGCTATGGTCTTGGATTGGTTAGATTGCCGACGGTAGTTTTATGTATTTTATTGGCTGAAGTGCCAAGCACAGGTTGTCCGGAAATGCCACACCCCTTACCATTATGGGCAGAAGTCACATCTGCGGTGACTAGCTAAGGGTTTATGATGTCACCAACCCAGGAAGAAGCTTGTTGTAGTCCAAACCGGCCGTTTTTGTAGGCAATAAACTACCATAACTTTAAAAGACAATATCTCCATTTGCAATGAACTTTCAGTACTGTAACTTTGCAGATACTGTTTATGCTAAACATTACACAATAACTAAAGTAAAAAAAAATGGAAATCGCATGCAACACCCCTTTAAGCGTTCACATCCTCATCGAACTTGTAATTTTGAATTTTCTGGGAGCTTCTACTTGTACCACCTGACCGGTGCAGATTAATTTAGGCACTGATAGTGTCCGTGGACGCGAGAAGTAGAACGTCATGTGTTGTCATAACGAAATTACGGTTCAACACACATACCTGTAGTTTTCAAATGAGCCTGAAGGACTTGATTAGCTGGATCAGGTGAATTTAATTACGGTTGAAGCGAAAAGCTGTAACTTGTAAGTTAACACATGCATAATCATAAATCAGTATTTCACCCAAAAATTGTGGGTCAGTACGATGCAATGCAGCTTGCAAATGTTAAAGGAACACTCCACTGTTTTTAGAAATAGGGCTTATTCAACTTCTTTCTTAAATTTAGATATGTTTGCAAATGCTTTTTTGTCTCTCAGTGCATGCATTGTTTTAGTTTGGCAAGGCTCTCATCCTCAAGGCTCTCATCCTCAAGGCTCTCATCCTCACGGCTCTCATCCTCACGTCTCTCATCCTCACGTCTCTCATCCTCACGTCTCTCATCCTCACGTCTCTCATCCTCACGTCTCTCATCCTCACGTCTCTCATCCTCACGTCTCTCATCCTCACGTCTCTCATCCTCAAGGCTCTCATCCTCACGGCTCTCATCCTCAAGGCTCTCATCCTCACGGCTCTCATCCTCAAGGCTCTCATCCTCAAGGCTCTCATCCTCACGGCTCTCATCCTCACGGCTCTCATCCTCACGGCTCTCATCCTCACGGCTCTCATCCTCACGGCTCTCATCCTCATGCCTCCGGCTGGTGAGCGATCGCAATCTGTTGCGTGATACCTCTGCGCCCAAGTAGCAGTGCTTCGCCTGTGCGTTCCCATAATATAGTCCCACGTCAATATCTGCCTAGGAAATTGCCTAGTCTTAATCTGCATCGCTATTTGTACTTGTTGTGAATACGTAGGCCACAATAAGTAATTAGATGTTTTTTATTTTTTTATCACTTTTACTTTGTACATGCTACCTGGCAACATAGGATTCCATTCATTATGCTAAGATAAGTTAGCGGCGACCCTGCCAAACTAAAACAAATGCATTTGTCCACATATCTAAATGTAGGAAAGAAGTTGAATAAGCCCTATTTCTAAAAACGGTGGAGTGTTTCTTTAAACGGATAGTACACCCCCCTTGTCCTTTTTGTCCGTTGTTGTTTTGGTCCCCATTGATTTTCAAGAATATCTGTTTCACAGAAAGAAAGAAAGCCATACAGGTTTGGAACGACATGAAATTATATCTGCTATAATAAATTATTGCAGAATTTCATTTTTGGTGAACTATTCCTTAAATTGCCTCATATTGACCCAGTTCTCAATTTACCTATTTTGATGTGTTTTTGGTCTGATATAGATGAAGTATTTTAATTATGAGAAGATATTTTGGTAGTCTAAATATTTAAATAGCACTCTTTGCAGGCCATCGGTGGCTTTTCTCCCTCCCTGCTCTCTCCTCCCTCTATTTCATACATTATTTAGCCAGTGTTGGCATATGTAGTGAGCGTCAGCAATGCTGGCATGATGTGTGCCAGTCTACTTGGTAAGTCACTTTGGTTAGGAGCTCCTCACACCCTGTTCCTTTCCTCCTGTTTCCTCCCATCGCTGCCATCTGATCCCTGCCTATCAGACCCACACCGCTGTTATCCTACTGCAGCCATTCTGCTAATTATACCCCATGTCACTGGGGGCGCTTTGTGTGTTCGGACAAGCTCACCTGCAATGGAAACACTGATTTATCCCTTACATATTCTAAAGATCAGTCACCGTCTCGGACTCAATGTAGATCCGGCTCTGTGAATATAATTTATCACCCATAGATATGTGAGAATGTCAAGAGAGAGGAACGTATCTTGGTTTGCTCTTAAGCGCGGCCTGCCGTGCGTCTTATCTGTGTCACGCGAATGACATTTCAGCCTCTGTTCGACATCTGAAGGTGTCATCTCATTATGCGTATCTCCTTACTGTTGTGTCACCATTTCTAGGGATGTTATCAACAGGAAGGTGGCTGGGTGGTTAGGATGTGGACAGTTAAGACCATGTCTGATCCTAGTAACCATTACTTACCCGCAACGCTGACACAGAGTGACTCTGAGCAGGCAGGAGGCATCTCTAATTTCTTTACTCTGCTCTGCAGTTTACACTTACATTTGCCTAATGACCGTCAGGCTGCCTCGATAACATCAGTCCAGTTGTAATTTAAAAGAGTGTGTGTGTGCGTGTGCGTGTGTGTACAGGATGATAAGGAGAAGAAGCGGTTAGAGGCCCTGGAGAGGAAGAGAGAAAAGCAAAGGCTCCTTGAGGAAGAAGATGCCAAGATAAAGGGTAAACCGACAAAAGAAACCGCCCCCAGTAAAGTGACTCGAGCCCAGATCGAGGAGAACCTACAAAAAGGGCAAAATGTTAAGGAAGTCAAGGAAAAAGGTAAGGACAAAACCAATCCAATGACTCCAATGGCTTCAAAATGTACAGCGCTTCCTACGCAGGGAAAATCCTAAATATCATGAAACCTCATAAGTGACTGACTTCCAGTGCTTTACATAGTGTATGTCACAAAAAAGGCCCTCATAGATTTGAATCACATTGACTTAAGTGGAGTTTTACATTTGCATGTTGATAAACCAAAGACATGACATTCTAATAAGCATAAAAACGCAAATGTTTAATATTTGATGCCATGGTTTATTATTATACTGTTCTTTTTGTCACACTGTATCATTTCAACCATTCATGAAGGAAAACCTGACATGGTAAAGTCACCTTGAAACTGAAGTGGTGACATCTTTTCTTCTGTATTGTGGCATACATCTTAGTGGCAGATTGGAGATCAGTCTTGCACTTTTTCCAGAAAATCAAAATTAGTAAACATTTGCATTGGTGAATTGTTAAAAATTTGATGTATTTTCATTTCATGCTGATATTCAGCCCTATTTAGAGTCACACAACAAAATTATTTGGATTGCTTGACAAAATTCTTACCCAAACTGTTCACACTGTGTGCACAACTGGATAAGAGCCACATGTTGCACTTATTTTTGTGCATCTATATTGTTTCATTGTTTTGAATCTACTTTTTCAGTTTCCTCGTTTAGTCTAATGTGTCCTTTCAAATCTACAGAGAAAAGCCACTTGGAGTTGCCGCTTGAGGAGAACGTCAATCGGATAGTTCCAGAAGAAGGCGAGGTGGAGGCTCGAACAATAGAGGATGCTATTGCGGTTCTCAGGTATTCTGCTCTCTGGAGAAAGACGTTTTATTTTCCAGTACATCTAAGAGCACTACAGTCCCTGAACAATCGACATGCGTCAGTCTATCAGAGGGTCCCCGCGGGGTCTTAAAAAGTCTTACATTTTAAAATCAAAATGTAAGGCCTTAAAAAGTCTTAAAGGTCCTGTTCTTCGCAATTCCATCTTTCAAACTTTAGTTAGTGTGTAATGTTGCTGTTAGAGCATAAATAATACCTGTAAAATTTTAAAGCTCAAAGTTCAATGCCAAGCGAGATATTTTATTTAACAGAAGTTCCCTTTCAAAGCCTACAGCGAATGGCCGGTTTGGACTACAGCAGGAAGTGCAGGGATGTAATGACGTCACTAGAACCGTTTGTTGACTAACCCTCCGCCCACAAGAACACGCAAAATAGGGGGCGTGGTCTTGTTGCTCTTCCACGTGGAGAAGAGCGCGCATTTAGCGCTTCCATCTTCCCGTTATGGTAAGAGGCGGGACCTTTCCGGGCCGAGTGCGCTAAGCTGCTGTCCAATTACAACACGGGAAGTGCTGGCCCAATCAGAACTCGTTACGTATTTCTGAAGGAGGGACTTCATAGAAGAATGAAATCATCAGGCCGTTTTTAGGACAGAGGAAACAGCGCTGTACAGATAAGGAAATTGTGTGAAAAATACTGTTTTTTTTACACGCGAAACATGAACTCATGTTATATTGCACACTGTAAACATAATCAAAGCTTCGAAAACACGCGAAGAACGGAACCTTTAAATTCGTGGAAGCATTGAGTTCTAGGTCTTAAATAATGTTAAGCAGGTCTTAATTTATGTAATGTATTACAACTACAAATGATGCCAACATGCATCTTATATTGCAGCCAATCAGCTTTCATGTTCTTGGAACCAGCCTCTTTCTGATTGTACCCCACAGACGCATAAAACGGATTTTATTCTTTATCGTAAAAGCAAAGGCGAATCTTTCTTACCATCTTACATAATGACCAAATAAAAGTATGATAGCACTAAAAAGAGTTAATAAAAGTGATGTAAACCACGAACTCCGATGTCAGACTGCGTATTTGCTGCCTGTCAGCGCTCACGCGAGTGTAAAGTTACCGAATGTGTTATTTCTAGGCTCATCATTCTTGAACGATCAAATACACACATTATTATGCACATGTCCTTAACCTGACTTGAGTAAAAAAAGTTTGGGACGTGTCTCAGTAAGTACCGGATCTGCGCATTAGTAAGTTCTCAAAGTGAAAGCAAACTAATATAGCTTATACTCGCACTTGTCTGTTTGTTAATGTTTCACAAACAAAAACACACACGGGGAAAACGGTGCTTAAAGCACTGTTTGTATCTTTATGTTGTATTTTTTTAGTCCTATTGTCATTTGTTTATAAGTATATGTTTTATTACTGACCATTTGCTTGATTAGCCTACTTGATTACTTTAAAACTTTTTACTTAAAGTGCATGCTGTGGTTTACTTTTAAGATTTTGGTCATATTTCCCACCCTTAGCAATCATGTTATTAAAGATAGATAGCACACAACTGGACCAGCCCTTTTTTTGTAACAGCAAACAAGATTCAGGTATTTTGTTTGTTGTATTGCCATGTGTGACCATAATAATATGGTTAATGTGTCATCCTAATTATGAAATAAAAATGTAAAAAAATTGCAAATTTATGGAAGTGACCACCACAAAATAAAACAAAAAATCATTTTGATGTAAATAATTAAATTTAACGTGTATATATAGTTAAATCCTGGTGGGATTGCGCTATGAATAAGTGCGAGTTTACTAATACTTTGTTCAATTTAAATTAATTTATTTGTTTTGCAAGTAATTTAGTGATTTTGCATTTCCTTTGTGTGTTACATTTACATTTACATTTAATCATTTAGCAGACGCTTTTATCCAAAGCGACTTACAAAAAAGGGGAGAGCAATAGAAGCAACGAAACAAACAAGGCCAACAACCTGTAAGAGCTGTAAGAAGTCTCATTTAATTAGCACCGTACACAAGTTTTTTTTTTGTTTTTTTTATAGCCATCTACAATAGCCACCTACAACAAAAACTCACGTACGCAAAATACAGAACACTGGATTTTGATAGCCCTGATAACTATCAAAATGTTAGTTTTGATACTTTTTTTAATGTTTAAAAAAAGTTTTTCGATGTTTTTTTTAAATGCGCCATATAGGTCTTAAATTTAATTCATAATGGTCTTAAAAAAGGTCTTAAAAAGTCTTAAATTTGACCTGGTGAAACGCAGATACCCTGTAACAGTAAGAACAAATGCATAGTTACTCTTTTGCCCATTCTTCTTTGGATTGTCAGTCTACATCTTTGTCTACTGTGTATCATAATAATCCATCGTGTCATCACATTCATGATCAGATGTACGGCTGTATCATTGTCCTTATTTGCGCATATATTTCAATTGAAGAAGACGTGGTTAAATATGTGTAGTGGGTCGTGGATCATTTTAAAGGGGGTCGCAAGACGTTCTATGCGATCTCCTATTTTAGAATTTCGTATGTTGAATCATTATTGCCGTAACTTTCTAACGCTGATTCTAAACTGTCCTATCACAATAATATATCACTGCCGCAAACGGCTCTTATTGGACAAGGTCCTACTCTCTTTACGCAAACGATTTACCCCGTTGCTTGGTACCGACAGCACGCTCGAGATGCCAGACCTATACTGTACGCAGCCACGGCCTGTTAGCTTGAGACCTGAATTCCTTCTGGATTCAAACCAGACACGAATGTCCAGAACTCGCAGATCGTGCAACATAGTTTCTCTTGCCATTCAGCACTACCTTGCCATTCAGCACCACCACGCATCTTTGTGAGTCGGGATTTTCAACAGTGACTGCAATGAAAACAAAAAGCAGGAATAGACTGACAACAGCTAACGTTAGTTTGAGTGCAACACTACGAGTGGCCCTTTCCCCAATTCCACCACGTCTGGATATCATCGTTTCAGAGCAGCAGTCTCAAATGTCACATTGTGACATGTGAGTAAAAATAATTAATGGTAAAACTTAACAATATGGTTCATTAGTTAACATGAACTAATAATGAACTGCACTTTAGATATTTACTAATGCATTATTAAAATCTTGTTAAGATTAGTTTATGCACTGTGAACTAACATGAACAAACCACGAACAGTTGTACTTTTATGAACTAGCCTAGGTCTAAAATTTATGTTATTTATTTCTAGCCATAGTGGGTCGTATGACTGGCATACAAAAAAAAAGTGGGTCGCAGTAGGCAAAAGGTTGAGAAACCCTGCTCTAGAGTATATGAAATGTGTCCATAATAAAAACGTATCTAAATCTAGTCTGTATCTGATCTATGATCCATGAGTGTTGTTATACTCATCGCAGCACTGGAATGCAATCTTAGCTGTGTCCTCGCTGCAGTGCAACAGTGAAAAGAGACCACTCACAAACAGTGTTTTAGCAGCACACTGGTATTGTGGTATATTAAAAATTCATATTATAACAAAAATAAATACCGGTATTCGGTGTGAACCGCCCAGCACTAAATCACCATAAACAACTTGGAGCACTGACCTGTATCACCTGAGTGCTGCTGATTCATTTCAGCGTTGATATTGTTGCCAATGAAATGCATACATTTAAGTCACAAACTGCTCCGATTTTGACACCACGGGTTTCCATCTCTTCAAATTACAGTAGTTACGGTATGAACGCAGCATACGCTTGTTATTTTGGTTCAGGGGGAACTGTAAAAGGCGGTTGCTATTTTGGTCGCAATGCTCTGTGACTGGTGTCTGTCTAACTTTGCATAGCATGAAATGCACTGAATGACGTGTGACGTTTGCGCGAGCAGGGTGTGCAGAGGTATGAAATAAATACGTTGACAGGCAAGGTAGGGCATTGTATCATTGAATATGGGCTGAATGCAATGATTGGGCGAACATTTTAATTTTATGGTCCTACACTTGCCACAGATGAGACATGCATTTAGACCACTTAACTTCATGATTGAACTTAATGATCAGGATGTGAAGAAACTTTCAACAAGCATAACAAAAAATTATTCTGGAACAAATCGCCTACACTGCCTTTAAATGTACAACAAAAGGCTTAATTATCATTTTAAGAGCCCTTGAATTTGAGGATGCAGAATAGGAATCATGACACAGCCTAATGTGAATAAACTTCAGAAGGTATGATTTAATTAATAAATGTGAGTTTAAAGTGCAAAGTGTGACGCTTTTGCGCGTTCTACGGCTCGAGTTTTCAGAGCAGTTCGCAATCAGTTAATAATGCGCATTTATATCAAGCGAATGCTTATGATTTACTGATGATGATGTTTACTTTATGGTTTGTAGATGGTTGATCTCCCTCAACAATTTGAATAGGCATCACTTATTCAAAATAAGAGTCACTGTGTAGTTTATAATTAAAAGTCCCAGATTACACACAACATTTTTCTGTCAAATGTATCTGACATTTGCTTTAAAGTATTGTGGCTTCCCTCTGGTCCTCCCTGTCACTGGAAGAAAAGACTTTGAATATTAGAATATAGAGAATATAGAGTTTACCAGTATCAACATGATAGTCTGTTTTTGCCTTTCTTTAAACTTGAATTAATTTCTACTTTTGGATCACGCCACTGTTTTTTCTGTTCTTCAGCACTAAGGAGGACCTGGATCGACACCCTGAGCGTCGTATGAAAGCCGCCTTCGCGGCATTTGAAGAAGCAAATATGGCACGCCTTAAAATGGAGAACCCCAATATGCGACTCTCCCAGCTAAAACAGCAGCTGAAGAAGGAGTGGACGAAGTCTCCAGAAAACCCCCTCAACCAACGCGTGGCCTCCTACAACTCCAAGTAAACCAACACAATGGCACTTAAAGACTGACCCTCAACGGCGATTCTAATGAATACAAAAAAGACACCATGAATAATTTGGACACACAAAATTAACACATGAACTGGTGATCTATTCACAGCCCTCGCCTCTTACATGAACTCCTAGACAAACTTGGATTATTTAACTAATTATTCAATAAATATCTCATGAACATATATGTATGAACAGCATACAACCTAATTTGCTTATCTGCTAGACCATGGCCTATCAAGAGCTGCTGGAAAGGTTTTAGTTTTGGTTTGGACTGAACGCAGAGTCAATTCTTCTCAGCTAGCACATGTTTTTTCCACATGTGTTTCTTCACATGTGTCAAACTCATTTATTGATGTCTCCATCTAATATGCGGCACTTGAGCTGGAGTGTGGTTAACCTGAAGCAAGTTTTTATTTTTGAATTTAGTCTCTATGTGAACAACTTTAGGGTTCAGCTTCTGGTTTGATATTTATGGAGAAGAGAAAGGTGATCTGATAACTGCCCTAAATTAAGATTATTATGCTGTTATGGATTTTTTTTTTTTTTTGATTGATTGATTGATTAATTGATTGATCTTACATGGGCTATTTGTTTTGAAACTGCACTTTGGACCTTGGAACAATATCTCCACATTCCAAAAGAGAGTGGACTAATAGCAGTTGGATTCCCATACACACGTGTCAAGTAGTGTTGTTAACACACTCTATGCTTTGCTTTGCATCCACAGAGGTGAGGACACACACTCTGGGTAGCTCTTGGAAAAAAATAAAAAAGAAGGACAAAAGAGCTATTATTACATTTGCAGTTTTTTCTTTTAAAAGAAATGGCCTTAAATTAAGGGAAAGATTTTAGTTCTAGTTTGATTCCTTTTTTGGTCTCTCATTTAATTTATTTTTCAGGAAGTATTTGGTGTCGGTTTTAACTAACCCTAGTTCTTTCCTCTTTTACAAATATTGGAGTGTTGTCTGCATTTGTCAAGCTGAATCTTTCAAACCTGATACCCAAGTTATGGTAAGAAAAACTGATCAATACTTTTCCTAAATTTAAGGGAAACTGAGAACCACTTGTTGCAGCTAAATTTAGGCTAGCTTTACAAGGTTAACTTTACAACACTTACTTGCAACTGTTGGTGTATTCACATTTTATTTATTACATTATTTACCTATATTAATTTAATTTCATATTTAATATAAATTTATATTGTTTCATTTTATAAAATATATAAAAAATGTATTTATGATATTTAATTCTACAAAATGTATCACTTCATTTTTATTTAATGGTTAAAATTATTGCTAGAAAATTACAAACATGCATGTTTAATACCGAGATTTGGTTAATAGATTTGCAAAAATGGCTAAAACTTAGAGGAGAATAAATAGAAACCAAAACAGCATATGGAATATTTAGTTTGACCCCTAGAACTGACTGACCATTTGTTTTATTTTTTGACCAAGTGTTTCCGTTCTTATTCTGTATTATATTCATGGAAAGCAGAGTCCTGCACGAGTCCATTTTTGGAGACCCGCCCCCGCCCGTACCCGCAAGGTTTAGCACCAGATCCGACCCGTGACCCGTGAAAATATCAAAATTAAATCCGTACCCGACCAGACCCGTTAATATTTGGCCCGTTACCCGACCCGTGCCCGCAATAAATCACACACGCTAAAACATTCAAATTAAAATGCTTTATTTTTTATCCTGCCCCTCTCTCAACATCAACAGCGTCATGAATGGGCTAATGAAACAGGCAAAAGTGCCTTTAAAGACTCATTGTCAACAATTTCATATAGCTACTCCACTCACCAACTTTACTTTTACTTCATCCATTGCTACTCCTGCAACGCTCGCTTCATCCGCGCTACGAGAGGCATCAACAAAGGTTTCAATGTCGCAGTGATGGTGACGTGATGGGTCAAATGGCATATCGTTGTTGCGTGTGTGTGTAATGATAATTTGGACATAGAAATTGTAAAAGCCTACAATATGTTCGATGGGGGAAGAAGGAGGCGGAAACCGGCGAACATTTAAAAGACTTTAACCAAACAAAACAAAAGTAACGTGGGCAGCCCCTCATAGACATCTGCCAACCGCACACACATAATAAAAAGTAAACAACTCAACGTCAAATCCAGGTGTGGTGATCTCTCGTCCTTATATGCTTCCGAGCTCCCTCAGAGGACTCGAGACCGGTGTGGCTCGCAGGTGACGCTCATTCACAATCACGCCCTGGTCTCGCTCTCGCTCTCGCTCTCTCTCTCTCGTTCACTTTGCCACAGAAATATTGCACATATTTTTCATCCGCCCATACGCGCAACTACCCGCCCGCACAGAGTTAATTATCCGCCCGCATCCCCGCCCGTGAATTTTATAAATGTCACAATCCACCCGTTTTAGACACTTTTATGCGGGTACCCGCGGATACCCGCGGGTACCCGACCCGTTGCAGGACTCTGATGGAAAGTGCCATCCCATGATGACATTGTCCCTCATTCAACCATGTTTGCAGCGTATGTGATACTCCAGACCTACTGAAGGTAGATTTGCTTTTGATAACGTCTATGCAGGTACATAATCGACAGACATAACTGGTCACTGACCCCTATGGGACGTTCCGGAAGGAAAGGAAATTAGCCTGCAGGCTGGATAATTCCCAGTGGCCACCTTTATCCTCGGCAGGAACACTCTTTAGCACTTAAGGTAATTTATGGCCATAATGTGTCATCAAGCAGCGTCAGAGTGAAAGAACTGTAGGTCATCTAGAGATTATGCCATGCGATAACCTCTCCCGTTTACTCGCCTTCCATTAAAAAAACGTCTCCCATGCAGAATGTTTTAAAGAATGTGTCCTTTTTATAACTTCGACGTAACTGCCTTTAAAACAATCACGAGGACAACATATGAAGACCTCAAATACTATTGTAAAACAAAAGGTGTTTTTAATCAACCTAAAAACCTTTGAAAAAGGGTGTTTCAAAGCAAAGATATTACTCACGTAAGAGTGCCGTTTTATTTTTAAACCTATTTGCACATTATTAGTTGTGACCCACTGAGAGTGTTAATTAAAAAACATCCCCTTCCTGCACTCAAGGGCAGTGACTATATTTGGCCAATCTTTATTAGCAGCGCTGTTTCATCGTGATTGTTTTATCAAGATCGTTTTAGAGATAAGGTTTCTTAAGTGCAAAATTCTTTGCTGACTGAGTGGTTTTGTCGCAGGATCAAGCTCAATATGAATAGCTGATACTCTGCGCAGCATGATGAATCTAAAGGCACCCACACACTACAAGATAAGCCACTTTTGGGCCCAATTCTCCCCTTTGGACAATGTTCGGATGGTTCTACTGATTATTTTATTCGATTTTCCTGTGATGTGAGGCGTGTTAAGAGTCACTGAATCTGCTTGGAATCTGCTATGGTGTACATTTTAGGACATCCTCAGAAGTCAGTCATATGTCAAAAGGGCAACATACATCAGACTAAAGGGCTTCAGCCATTGGACAAAACGGCATTGCGCCTCAGACTGAAAGGCTTCAGGTCTCCTGAAAATCAATGCCAGGTGTCAGGTCTCAATTGGGAGAAACTGGCTCATACAAAAAGGCATCAGACATCAAGGTCCCTATTCAATCTGAGCGTATGGTCTGACGCATATGGTCCACTTTTGAATCCACATTTGCTTTTTAACGACAGGGACAACAGGCACCAGGCATATGGTCCAAAAGGGTTGTACCTAGTCTCTTAATGAGTCATGGGTGTGTTTTGGGTGTAACACACAATAAACCAATCAGAGTCTCATCTCCCATTCCCTTTAAAAGCTAGTTGTGGTTGCACCATGGCGGATTCGCTATTTACATGGCAGAATTTGCAAGCAGAAAGACTGAACGTATTTTTATTCAATAATGTTTGTGTGCTGCTGTGCATCCCTGTGTATGTAATAAGCAGTGTATGCATGTTGTGCACCTGCTTATAGTCACGTTATTAACGCATCAGGTTTTTCTGGTCAATGGCGCAGTCGTTTTCAGTTGCTTCAAAATAGCAACCCGCCAACAATGCGCACAAACAACGTGGACGTAAAAATTATGATTGCATCATGCTAAAACTAGCAAAAAACAAAGCGTTGCACTTGCCGTCATATTGCGCCGGCTGTATGATAGGGCCCTTAGGCATTCTGCTGTTTTCTAAGTGCCACAGTCTAGTGTCCGAGAGAGGATTTGCATTTTCATTACACTACTTTAACCCACTGACTTCATATGACTTCTGAGGTCTGAGGATGTCCTAAAATGTACACCGTATGGGCCCGCACTGATCTCAAATCGTAAATCATAATCCTGTTGTGTTGACACCATGGACAAATGCACAGACGCTATAGATTGTCACGTGGAGCGAAAACGTAAAGTCCATGTTCATCAGAACATTTTTCTTCTTGCCCAATGTCCACTGTGTTCATTTACTCATAAGTCACATTTGACGAGAGATTTTGCAAGATTTCCCATGTTCAAAGTCGGGACTCTGTTTTTTTGTGAATGTAATCTTAAACCTGGCCATGATTTGGCCGCCTGAGACAAACTTTGTGAATCCTAAATGATTCCTCTGATCCTAGGTCAAAATCTTTGTCTTTGATCGTTCGTTTGACGTGCACCAACCACGTCAATGATCAATGACCATTGCCATCAAATTATACATCAGACGAAATCTGGCAGTGTGAGAAGATTTGACGCACAGTCCTGTAGAGTGACTTCTACGACAACCATCAAATCAAACACCAATAGGAGCACAGAACCTGATGACCCAACAAAAAAACGCCACTTGCTCCACACATTGTTATCGCTCTTTTCTATTTTTCTTTTCAAGAGAAGCCAGAGTCAAAATGAACACTAGATTGTTTTTGTTTGCTAGCCACCATTTCTACCTTCACATCACTGAACATGTCACGGATTGATGATGTAAAACCCCGGACGAATCTTCTAGCTTCTTGACTGCTGTACAGTCTGACATTAATGACAGCTGACAACCCACAGTGTGACATGGCTTACAGCGGGGATCGTGTTTATGCAGTCTGACAAGCAACAGTCGTAAAGGATAATAAATCGTACAGTGTGTACCCGGCTTTAGTGTGTGGTGTGCTGATGGTCACATCGGGGCACTCCACACACTATAAGAACAAAACTGTTAAATATATGATTGTTTTTAATGTCATGTTTGTGGTCTCTCACATTTTGCGTGGGACGATCCAGCCATTAGAGGGAGATGTCTTAGAGAGCATCAGGCCTAAAATAGCACGGAGTTTCCTTATCTGTCTCAGAACATCACTGATTGATGACGGTTCACATCCAGCTAAGGCAAAATGCGAAGTCCGTCATTATTCTTTCTAGCTGGAGGCCTTTGAAGAACTTTAATTATAAGTGATTTTTGTCTGATCTGATCAAATCTGTGACACTGAAAATGTTGCCTCAGATGTTATTGCTTCCATTACAGCACAGCATCTCAAATCATGTTGGAGAACATGATCAGGTTCTGTTCAAGTATTCAACGCTGCTGTCGTTAACATTAAAGGGGGACTGGAGAAACACTAGGAAATTCATATAGATTTTAAACATTGGTTAACATTGCACTCAAAATCATTTGTAATGTTATTTTAAATATATGTTTATATAATGTTTATTATAATATATGCTTATGCAGATCCAAAATACAAAAAAGCAAAATTAAACATTTGGGCCCCACTTTATTTTTCCAAGCTCTTCTAGCATTGCTAAATTATTTCGTTTTTACATTTAAAAAGAGATTTATTGAAAATGCTTATTTTAGAGAAATACTAAACAACATTAAAGGTGTCAAGAACTGGCTTTAAATTTTTTTAATACTGTTGTCTGAGGTTAACTTATGACGTTTGTGTGGTTTTTACATTCAAAAACATCATAACTAATAAGTATTAGGCTATTTTCTACACTGGTTTTGAGGCTCTCTTCTGAATGCTGTTTTTTGATGGTCACTGGAGACTTGGAAGTAAACGCCCACGGCTAGGATTGGATAAGATTTGTATATTTATTGAGCTTCAGGGCTCGTAAACGTCTTTATCAAACAAACACAATGATTTATTTCTCATCCACCCGCGATTAATTGGACTATTATTTTTGTATTACATGGCCCACCTGATTGGTGGATATAAGTGCGAACCGCGCGCGCACCCTTCAAATGTCAAGTCAAGAGAGAGTGAACAGCGCAGATCAAGAAAGGAATATGATTTCACTATTTGAGCTTCATCGGCCTGCCGACGGGCTTTCGTTTTGGTAGCCCGTCTCGAAAACGCATGCCTCCGGGACTTTGGGCTTTGCGAATCCTGGTCCATACATATACGAGTCCAGCATGCTAAATGTATGTTCTGTTAGACACGTACACATAATCAAAACGATCTATAACAATGCAATACTATTACATATAAAAACACATTTTACTCACATAAGTGTGTTGCACCATTTCTGTTGGATCCAATCTAGAAGGCACAGCATTGTGTTTTAATCTCAATATGTCTGCAAATACAGCATCGACCTGAGACTAGGGGTGTGACGGTTAGTATATAACCGTGAGGCCGACGGTTATAGTTAAACCCTGTCATTAGAAATCTATAACCGCCAAAACCGTGTTATTAAAATATTTTTTACAAACATAAAAAAAAAAAAAGATGCACTCCGGAGGGGAAATTGTATCAGCTGACGGGGGAAACGGAGGCGGAGTTAGTGGTGCTTCAGAGGTTGCTACTGCTAGAGATGATTCAGGAGAGGTCTGTGCACCACCCTCTACCAAGAAGAGAAATCTTGGACATCTCCTTAATAAACGGAGGTCTGAAATCTCTGCCCCTTTGCCGATCAGAGCGCGCAGTTTTAAAAGTGCCATGTTGCGCAATTTTTTACGGTCGGGTGCGTTTACATGGAGCACTGTAATCGGTTTAAAAGTCCAATCACATTGAAAATGCGCCATATAAACACCTCATTCGTAATAAAAATGCCCAAACTGAATGAAATTGTAATCGTTTTGAGATGGGTGGGATCAGCCACGGATTTAGAAAGCAGAGGCCCTATGGCGCAGAATTTTGGAGGCCCCCCAGAACTCGTGGCCCAAACTCACACAGCTTAAAAAAATCATTAAAACACAGTTTCTAAACAATCTTAATTTTATTAGACACAGTAAAAGGGAGCGTATAACAACGTCAATTTCAGGGCCGTAAGCAGGGTTTTAAAATGAGTGAGCTCTCAAATGTGAGGTAGTTAGGGGGGGTTCAGGGGAATACTCCCCTGAAATTTTTTGATTTTTCTGATCAACATATGTGCATTTTTAAGACGTTTGAAGGCCCCCAAAAATTTATACAAATTATATTCTATACTTTTATAAATTGAGAAACCATAAGAAAAAGTTCAATGTTCAGAAAGTATTAATTATTATGTTTTGAACTATGCTGTATAGCTGCATTTTACGATGTTTGTTGTCAAAGAATTTTTATTTACAATTTTTATTTTCTTTCTATTATATCAGATACCATTTTAATCTGTCATATGCTCATGTTACACCGCATAGCCTACTGCACCTATGGGGGAGGTTGTCACATTTCACTTCCATTATTTCAGGGTAAATCAAGAAAAAAGTATAAGCTACTGAAACAAAACCACATAATTGCAGGCTAGACGTGTGAAATTAATGTGGGAAAAAATAAATACTCTGAACCCCAAGTGGATTTACACAAACTGAGAAAGTCAAAAAGTCACATTCTGCCTAATCTGATGAAATCTCGTTCATTAATGTTTATTTTCCCCTCACATTAACAAAATATGTTACATTAGAAAAAAAATACATTATGAATCACTTGAATTATGAAATTCGCGCTAAGTATCTTCTGTGAATGTAAAGCCCGCCTACTTTTGATTTGATTGGTCATCACAAATTTATGGTAATATTTTGATGAGCGCCGCGGTGACAAACCGCTGAGGCAGCTCCGATGAGAAGCGCGCTTGGTGCTGTGCTGTATCATTCATTGCAATACTAAAGTAGTGTTAATACTATATTAGGCATTTATTTCATTTATTATATAGCCTACATCTCAGGAAAATACAGAGGTCCGGACCTCGGTGACCTCATCATAGCTGCTTTTTTCTGAGATGATTATTACACTTTACACGGACGGCTTCGACATCTGATGCGGTAGACAGACTTAAAACTCTGATGATTGCATAGTGGCACATCATTTCGATTAAGTTGATAACCTGCTGATATACGCCTTTTATACAACTTTTACATTATTATTGTACTATAATACAGCATTTCTCCGTGTTAAGCAACACAAGCCATTCAGCATTTATTAAAGGGGGGGTGAAATGCTGTTTCATGCATACTGATCTTTTTACACTGTTAAAGACTTGGAATCCCATACTAAACATAGACAAAGTTTCAAAAGTTAAGGTGGACGTTTGATGGGAGTATTTCTTTGTCAAAAATACTACTTCCGGTTAGTCATAAGTTTCGGCAAGTTTTTTGAGATCATGCGTCCCCATTGACGTTAGTGGGGGCGGAATTTCCTTGTATGGGCCTTACGGACAATTCTACCGGAAGCGCGTGAGAGAGAGCGAGGGAGAGAGCGAAAGCAACAGCCTACGCCCATCAAAGCGGGGCTTGTAGGATGCTGGACAGGTGACAATTACACATAGCACATAACAATGTCACCAAAAAAGTGGGTTTTTGGTTGCCAGACCAAGACAGTCCTGCACAGATTCGCCAAAAACCCCGCGTTAAGGCAACAGTGGATGTAATTTGCTTTTCCAGATCAGCAACTGAGTTGCGCGAATGTTTATATCTGTTCGCTGCATTTCGGTGCCGACTGTTTCATAAACAAGGCCCAGCTCGACGCCGAATTTTCCCAATCGCCTAATGCTGAAGGATGGAGCAGTCCCAACGTTAGAAGGGTGAGTGAGACTGCTTTTAGTCCGCTTACTGTCTACACAAACCACGCGTAAACACACAAACACACGTGCACAACTGCACTTCCCACATGTACACCTTCAAAGACAAAAATACGACGATATAATTCAAGTATAAATATGTAAATAACACAAGCCGCTAAGCATATTATATAGTAAGTGTATAACTTGTAACTTACCACATACAGACGTCCTGCTCTAGTCGTTTTTGCTGCTGCTCCTGTTCAACTGCAGCCTCTGGGTCTGATTCCGGATCATAGATGTATGGCTGTATCTATTCAAAATAAAAATATGGCTTTTAATCAAAGTTTTTTTCCCGCTGTTAGGGATGACGCTCGACTCAACACACAGCGCGCTGCTGCACACGTCATTATTTAGCTCCGCTCACACGACACGCCCCCACCCGCTCGGCTTTTTTCGGAAAGACTCGGAACAGCGCATCTTTCTTATATAATTATTAAAAAAATAAAAACTTTTCGGAGATATGCAGGATGCAATGCTACTCTATAGGTACTCAAGATTGACATGACACTG
Source organism: Pseudorasbora parva (assembly GCF_024679245.1). Lineage (NCBI taxonomy): Eukaryota > Metazoa > Chordata > Actinopteri > Cypriniformes > Gobionidae > Pseudorasbora > Pseudorasbora parva. The sequence goes on from NC_090184.1 coordinate 36,429,008, forward strand.
ACTGAAACTGAGTGTTTCACCCCCCCTTTAATATTCTAATATCGATCCAGCTCATTGCAGTGTGCAACAAGTGTCTCATAGCAGCTGCTGAGAGAGCATACGGAGTAACATTATGATGTCATTTTCAACACACTCAGATATATCTAATATGATAAAACAGCGCTTCGTTACCCCACACGTTTGACCAGAATAAGTGGTCGACTGTGGCATAATAAAAGCTCAGATGCTCTCAAGTCATGTGTCCCGCTCCTCTCTCATTAGCAATCGCTCCTGTGGCCTCGTTCACCTTCCACAGCACTCGGCCCTGCTCTGCTTTATACTACAGTAACATTAATCATTTCATCCATGGACATGATTTCTGCCCGAGTCCCGTCCCCATTCTTTTCCACAGGCTGTGAGGTGAAGACGTTTCACGCATCAATTTACGCCTTTCTTTTGAATAGGCGACCTCTAGCGGAGAAAAACTACATAGTGTGCCTTTAAAAATAAACATCTTGAAACATTTTAAACATTATTTGTAATTATTGTTATTTAAATATTTAGTTTTTTAAATAACCAAAACTACCCTCTTCACTGCATGACACTGAATTTGCAATATACTTTTCTTCCCTACTGTGGCATATCAGAGAGAAACGGCTTATCGAACAAGAAAAAAATGTAAGGTTGGACTTGATTTTGTCCATCGGGAAGGTTGTCCTGCCCTCGCGGCAGTAAAACGTCATCAGAGAAGAGATGTCACTGCAAGAAGGAAGTTATTTTGATTTAAAGATGAGAGCACATAAATAAAAAAATAAACATGTGCATGGATAAGTCAGTCATTTATAATAAATACTGAAATATACATTTAAAAAAAAGTCAATTTTGATTTCATGGTGACTTAAAATGTAATCATGAATAGAGGACCATATACTCTTTAACGCATGAAACGCTGCTGTTTGTGTACATCTCCAACATCCATGTTTCCGTCTAATGCTTAGTGTGATGTGTGTTTGTCTTTTATCTGAGCTGCCTCTGTGGCGGGAAAGATAAGAGGGTTTGGGAAGGCCTTTGAACTGCTGAGCATCAATCGCAGATTTCTCTCCCCTCGATTTCCTCATCTGCGGACCTCAATGTATTCGACTACCTCAGCCAACCTGAGCAGTGGACGCAATAATGACACCCGACACTTAAAGCAGAAAGTGTTGTGGTGTGCGCAACATATAGTGTTTTGCTCTCCCTCCCTCTCTCTCTCACTGTGTTTCTTTGTCTCCTTATCCATTTGCATGCCAACCCTTATCAAGCTGGGCTGTCCTTTCTTCAGCCTGCATCCTAATTATGCGTCTCAAAGAGAGACCGGCCGGCCCCCTACATCTGACAAGCGTCTGAGGAAAAAGCTGCATGTCTGATGACTAAATCCTGTTTTCTCGAAAAAGCGCCCATCACTCACACCTCATGTATGTTAGGGGACCTGAGTCTAACGCGCTTACCGAAGGAAAGGAGCACTCTGCTTTAAGGTAAGGATGTCTCAGTATACAATTATTAATGCTTTTTGAAAGTTTTTTAATCTATATGTCAGACTCCATAGTATTAACTCTTGTATGCAGAGATTGGGCTTTTTGGAAACTTAAGTACAATGAATAGCTACTATTTCTAAGCAAAAATAAAATTACATTTTCATTTTGAGTAGTTACTGTGCAATAGTTTACATATATTTTAGGCATGGTGGCTTAACATGGTAGATTTACTCTTATTCTTACAATAAGGCCTCATTTGTTAACGTTAGTTAAAGCATTAGGTATAAACTATGAGCAATATGTTTTTGAGTGTTTATTATTAAGCTTTGTTATTTATAGTTCATAAAATAAATTGTTCATGTTAGTTCACATTAACTAATGTTAATGTGTTAACTAATGTAGTTAACTGTAATGAAAATACAACCTTATTGTAAAGTGTTGTCGTCTAACAAAAAGTGTATAGAGTTTGCTCAGATCAGATCATCAGGCTGTATTTTCAGACAGCTGTAATTTATTATACATGACGCATGGGTGAAATGTCCATAACCTTTATGACAGATGTTATTCATCCTTTTAATTTTGTTTTAACATCAACCCTGTTGCATGATATATGGGGAGATATTAAATCACAAGTTGCCTGTTATGCTAAACATTGTGTTTGTAGGAGTGATTAAACAAGGCCAAGAGTTATCAAGAGTTTTATGGTCTGTTTGTTTTATATATATATTGGAAATGGCTAAGGTGTCATCCCACAAATTAGCGTGAAATCTCTTTCCCTTTGCCCAAACCCCCCGTCAAGGGTAAAGTAATGAACACTCATCTGCTTGTGACAGGACCTCTCCATCTCTCTCTCTCTCTCTCTCTCTCTCTCTCTCTCTCTCTCTCTCTCTCTCTCTCTCTCTCTCTCTCTCTCTCTCTCTCTCTCTCTCTCTCTCTCTGTCTCTCTGTCTCTCTGTCTCTCTCTCTCTCTCTCTCTCTCTCTCTCTCAGACAGGAACATGCGCTTCTTCATACAAAAGAGCATCTGTAATAGCAACAGTTAGCTTAGCACAAACAGAAAATAACACAGGAGCAACCATTTTGCAATATTTTTCCTGAGCCGTTCTCACAATATTGCTAATCAGTTTCATAGGCTGACTTGAAATTAACATTTTTAAGTGTTGTTCAGATTGACTCTATATTAATTTAATTAAACTGTAAACTGTCATTTTGCCATCCCTGAAGCTGAATATAATTCATTTCAATCTGCAGACATTTATATTTTATGCAAATGAAGTATCTACATTAACACAAACCGCTCTAGTGCCTTTATGGCTATTGATTGGTGCTGATCTGGAGGCAGTGTTGCTTTTCTTCAGGCCTGGATTTTTCCAAGAAAAATGAGCCAAGATCAGCAGAAAGGCAATTAAAGGTATAAAATCTATATTTAGAGTGTGTGTAACCTCCTCGTAGCTGTAGGCGAGAAGTTCGAATGCAGTTTAATGAACAGGTGGAACGCCGGGAGGAGATGTATAAATAATGCACAATGAGAAGCCTTTGTATAAGAGCTGTCAGCTTGATTGCTAAAAGAATTACTTATGTTCACTCTTTGGTACAGGTTAAAATGGAAAACAGATGGCCCTTCTGTTGTAAAAGTGATACCTGGATATTAAATACCTGATAGACCATAAAATTGCTCTGTTTGTTTCCAGGCCCTAAGTGGTTATACAAATTACAATCTGGTCCATATGGGGAGGTTTGATTCTGATGTCAGTGCAGAGATGTGTTGAGATTTCATTTCATTTAAAATGGAGAAGAAAAAAAAACACTGTCAATGGTTCTACATCTTCTCTCTGCTAAAAATGACATCCTATTTGGTTAACACTTTACATTCATTTGAGTATTGTGAACTAACAATGAGCAACATTTTTAACAGCATTTATTAGTTATTAGTTTATTAATATACTTTTGTTCATTGTGAATTACTGTTAATTTGTATCACATAAATGCATTAGCATGTGCAGACATTAATATTATCCAAGACCAATTAAAAAAAGCATTCTGATAACATGAATAGTAAACGTAAACATGAATGAACAATATTGTAACATGCAGTATTTGTCGTAGTTCATGATACTAAGGTAAACCAATTTAACTTTGAAGCCTGGTTTCACAGACAAGGCTTAGATTAAGCCAGGATTAGGCCTTAGTTCAATAAGGACATTTAAGTAGCTTTTATAGATGTGCCTTATAAAAAAATAGCATTAATGATGAGCAACTTGAGACAAAACAATGGCATTGACATATTTTAAGATATGTCAGTGCAAGTTGCTTTTAGTTAAGACAGCTAAAACATGCATTTTAATCTGGGACTATCTTAAACCTTCTCTGTGAAACCAGGGGTATGTGGTGATATTAGGCTATTCATTTAGAATGTATGCTTACTGGTCAACATTTCCCTATGCACTTCATATATCCTTCTGATTTCAATGTTCAGCCTGTAACCTGTTAACAAAATTAAATAAATCTAAATAGCAGTGACAACTGAGAACATTTTGTTTAGCCTAATGTAAATGTTGTTTGTTAATTCTACACTGGGGTCATTTCAAGAGGCAATCCCATGTCACTGAACATGGAGTGGGAAAGGGAAATTAATTATTCATTTGGTTGTAAGCAACATTGCCTTCAAAACCAGCAAGCAAATGATACAGCCCAGGAACCCATACAGGTCTTCAGGACTAATTACTTAATGAAAAAGCTCAAATTACCAGCTTCCTTCTTCTGCGCCCCAGATCCACTCTGAACTCCAAACTTTGGCATCACCTTCATTGACATCAGCACTCAATCCTGATGAAAAACAACACTACTATCCTGAAATCTAAACAACTTTACTCTTGAATTTCAATGTATTTGTGATACTGATGTAGGTGCATGTGCTGCATACATCTTAGTATACCTTATTGTTTGAGAACACAAGGCTTCATTGGAACTGATGTGCATTTATTCTCTGATCTTTTTACAGGTTTACTAGGAGATTCATGACTGCCTGACCATCAGATTGACCCAGCATTGCATCACATTAAGATTAGATGTGTCACAACTGGTCAAAATTGGAAAACTGGTCACAACTCATTGTCATTTTTACGCAATTATGTTAAGTTGTAATTTTTGTTATTGAAATGGCCAAGCTTAAGTTGCCATTAAGCTGATAAATCTCACTAAAGGACACTTGCCCATGACCAACTTCATATAAACATGAGTACAATAGTGCCCGATCAGGACTGCGATTTCTGTTTTCCTCCGGTTCCTAAGTCACCTCTACTAGGGACCAAACCAGCAGGATTTGTGTTAGCAACCTAGCAACTCTCACCACTAAGTCATTACCACCTTCTAAGTATAAGGAGCATGGACGACGATTTTAAATGAATTTTAGTCAGGTAAAAAAAAAAAAAAAAACATGTTTTTTTCTGTCTAGGTTCGTCTTGCGCAGCGAAAATTGTAATTTGGCAAAAGTTAGCTAAACGTAATTGACTTTCTAAAGTTATTTTCAAACACCAATTCTTTCTTTTTCTTTTTTGTGAAATATATATATATCTGAACGTGATCGAAATAATGAGAATATTTCCCACGTTTTACGGACATATCGACAGAATCTGACCGCAATGGAACCGGTCGAGTGGCTTCCTATTGCTATTACACTAGCAAGCGTACACAACTTTTATTCGTTAGCGTTTGTTCGTTAAAGCCATAACTAACTTGTATAAAATGTATTTAAACTAAGATCCCCCTCAACCTTTTGTTTTGATTTCCTTTAGGGGGTTCGAGTCTTCATTTTGGGGAGCCTGGTTTCTCCAACCCCCCCAAAATTCGCAACCTCGTACTGTGCACTTCCCTTAGTATACTCATTCATATAAACACTTCGACTGTCACATGTAGGCGGGGCTCCCTGTAACTCCATAGTGACGTGATGAGGCTGGTCTTGGTCAAACCTACCAATGAAACGGGCCTTCTTGACTCCACCGGGGCTGCGCGCAGTGAAAGGGTGCCGGATCATTGCAACGCAAAGCGGCACTCCGCCGCAGGTGAGGCGGGGATGCAGCATCGCTACTCGGGAGCCGTCCATCAGCATCACCACCAACACGCGGAGCACAGGGGTGGCCACAGACAGACCGCAAACCCTTTGCCAAAACAGAGCCAAGAGAATCTGCCCAGCCCTTTCAGTCAAGAAGCACCAGTCAAAAGCCAAGGGAGCAACCCAAGTCTCACAGACTGTTCCAAACCCTCCCTAAGTCGGCAGCAGAGTGTCGGAGGGGCTGCCAAAACTGCGAATTGCCAACAAGATCATTGTTCGTGCAGCTGCGGATTGCAAGAGCATCAACAGCTGTTGCAGCAACAGCATCAGCATCCAAGCCAGCGTCACAACCCTCCACCACCTTCCCTCCAGCTACAGGTTCAGCAGCAGCGGTTGCTGAGGAGCAGCCTACCCAACTGCTGCGTGAGAGGATCCGGGGAGCTGAGAAGCCAGCAGCCGTCTCTGCTGCAGCACCGTGACAACGACAGCCTGCGATCAGGCGAGCAGCGGAATCCAGCTCATCACGCCCGTGCATGCACGCCTGATAGATGCCAGGGAGCCAGGAACTCCGTTTCGCCGCGGAGTAAAAGCAGCCCGCTGTCTTCTGACAGTCGCGTGTGCCTCGAGGAGAATAAACATAGACACGAAGGCTTTAAGGTAAACCTGCATATACCAACTCATGTTCTGTTGTTGCGCACAGACCGCATGAAATACGCATCGTTTATACATGCACTCTGTGAAGTTTATGCTTAACAGGTGGCCAGTTTTATCAATGCACCCGATTACGCAGGCTTCAGCTTGACTCTGGGAGGTCATGCTTGATATCGCTTGCCGTTTTTAACACCACATTTCGGCCGTGTAGATGCAGAAGGCTGGTTTGTAGTTGCTAGGTGGTGGTATTCGTGTTAACCTCGAAAGCATGGAAAGAAAGAACAGGCGGGGGTGCTTGCAACAGGCTGTCCATGATTCCCATGATGGCGTTCAATAGTAAGTAAACATTACGAAGCATTCATTCATTCCTACACCTGCATCAGTCATATTTAGTCCATCCCTGGGTATTTCTAGCCTACCTCGTTATGTGAGTCACAGCTTAGAATTATAATGCATCTATCTATTTATCTGTCTAGCCGTATATATCAATGCATCCATCGCCTGAAAGGACCTGGGGCAGAAAAGCAAGGCAGAAAGGCAAATCAGTGTCATTCATTCCTTGTGGGAGAGCCGACCCTGTTTCTGCCTCGCTGTTCCATTTTCTGCCTGTGCAAGCCAAGGGAAAGCCCCCCTGAGTGGCACTAACATGTACTTCAGGCCTGTATTATTCATGACGGGTTAGACATCACTGCCAGAGCGGAGAGACATTAGTATCAGTTTAGTACACAATGCACAGCAGATGGAGGTAAAAGCCATCACCGATCTCTTCTCATGAAATCTCCCATAAGTCTTCCCTGTTGTTTGCGTCAGTCTGTTTCTTTCTCCGCTTGACTGGTTCTTGTGTTTGACTGCATTGTGCTTGTTCTAAAAAAAAGTGATTGCTCAACCTGTGCCATTTGATTAAATTGTGATGTAATGAATGCCTTAATACAAGGTTCAGAAGCAGCTTTTGGTAGGAAGTAACATCACCCTGGGAGCTTTAGATGTTTGTACAAATCAGCCTTTTAGGAAAACCACATTTATGCTGAATTCTCTCTGCGGAGGGGTTGTAATTATGTAAATATTTACGCAGAGTTTACAGTAAGGCTTCTTGATTGTGCATGAGAGGGAGTGGAAGCACTGGGATGTGCTGTGGATGTTGAGGGGAAGACTGGTTCAGTATGAGCGAGCAGGCAGAGGGGAGAATCTCTGGGTGTTGTTGCTCTGCAGCTGGTGTTCTGCTGCTTAATCAAGGGTAATTTGTGGAGAGTATAATTGGCTGAGCTCTCTTGTCTCTGTTTGTATTCGAACTAAAACTAGCCAAAGGCTCCCTCTATAATACCTAGTGTGTGTGTGTGTGTGTGTGTGTGTGTGTGTGTATCTACTATGTCAAACTATGTCACGTCCTATTGCTAGGATATAGATTATTTATAAAAGAATATGTTCAAGAATATGTTTGAATTATTGATACTACCAGATAAAACTACTATTTCAGAGTAATTCATCCATCTATTTTTAAATACATGATTCTATTTTCTATAGTTGGTTCAAAGACTTTGATTTGAAAACAATGTCTTTGATTCTGCAGGTTTTGTTCCTGTTGTCTTCTAGCCCATGAGAGTCTCTGCAGTTATTTGTGTGATAGTGCACAAAATTTCACCTGGGAAAAGGATGGAAATTATGTTATGAAGTCAATTGCTTGAGGATGTAAATGCAGTCCTTTTAACCTAAACTGTTTTGCAAGCGAAACATTATAAAATCTACTTTTCATGATGCTGGATTTGGCTGGAAAGCTTTCCCAGTATTCCTAGTTTCAATGGCATTGCTAGGTTATTGCTGTGTGATCACTAATTTGTTGCCAGGTACCTTTTAAATGTAAATCGAAAGGATTTTTTTCCCCTGCAGATTTTATCACCCACCCTGCAAAAGGCATGCCCATTCCCTTACAAATGTAATTAGGCAATTAGGCATGATATGAGGTGTCATTCATATTCATATCTTCAGCACTGTAGCATGACTTGCAGACACTTAAAAAAAGGTTCTTGGTAACACTTAATTACAGTACAGTGTCATTGTTACATGTTACTATAGTAATAGCTAGCTATAAATTATGTATAATTATTACATGCAACTAACCCTAAACCAAACCCAGTAAAACTTTATTTTACAGTGTCCTTGTTACGTTACATGTACTTACCATAGTAAGAACAGTAAATTAGGCATAATTACAAACTAACCCTCAACCAAACCTTAATCCTGCCATAACCCTTTAGTAAGTACATGTTGTTAGTTAATATTACTCAGTACTTAAATGTATAGTTACAATGTAACAAAGACACTTTAAAATAATGTGTAACCATTCTTTATTGACATCTATGGTTCCATGAACTTTACATCCATGGAACCTTTCCATTTCACAAAATATTATAGTGAAAAAAAAAGATTGTTTAGGTTTTTTAAATCACTAAAGGCTGATTCACACTGCACTGACAGATGCTGACCAATGCGGACAATCACCAGTTTACTACATTACTTTCCAGATATGCCACGACCTAATAAACAATTGCCGACCAACAGCAACAGACATTGACGTGGAGAACACCCTGATATGACACAATCTGGTTGCGTTTGTCATGCAGTATGAATTGGCCTAAAGAAAAAAAAATCTTTTAAGAATTGTTCACTGAAAGGTGAAAAAAAATGGTTCTTCTATGTCATCACTGCAGGGGGAAAAACCCCTTTTGGAAACTTTAAATTTAAAAGCTAATTCACACTGCACGACTGCACTGACACCGGTGGGTAACACAGATCTGACAAAAAAACAGACAAATTAGATGTCTGCATCTGGCGTTGCTGTGTGAATTGGCCTTAAGAGTGCACTACAGCTTTGTAAGAATAATAATATGTAATTAAAGGCACCGTGTGTAATTTTCATCGATAGAGGTCGCTTATTCAAAACAGTAACAAAGGCGTAGAATGAGCGAATGAGTGGGGAGTCATAGGAGGTTGTCTTTACCTCCACAGCTGATGGAAAGCAATACGGCGGGACTCGGGCAGTAGTCATGTTCATAGATGAGCTAATGAAGCATTGCTGTTGCCTCTCATTTCTTTTTGTTGTTTAGGCATATTTTACAAATGAAAGTTACGTTTAATGTTCGCCTCCTTCCCTAAACTTCAACTTTGATAGAGTTATGTTTGATCATTTAAATTCGCCTACTCTATTACTATACAATTCACTTTATTTTACTAATTAAAACGGTGGCAGTGCCGTTTTACTTGGGTCAAAACAGTCACTCTAAAAATACATTTGAGTGTGTTGAAAGATGTTGTAAAGTTACTCTAAAGCAGCTGCTATGAGACACTTGTTGCACACTGCAGTAAGCTAGATTGATATTAGAATATCATATTAATAAAAGCTGGATGAATGCAATTTATAAGGGGTGTAACGATTCATCTACTACATCGATGTATCGATTTATATTCCTATGATCCAATTACATCGATCTGTGCTCGGCAAGTTGGCCTTCCGGTTGATATGTATCGATCTAATATCGTTTTAAAAGGTAATCGATCGATTGTATCGATAATAGGAAATAATGCATTTGATTTAAGCACGCCAGACTTTATATGGTTGTTTTTTTTTTTTTGATGTCTTTTAATGATAAAGGCGTTAAACGTTACTCAGTCTGCCTATATGTGACATCAGCCACGCGCCGCAGCAGCAGCGCACACGGACAGGAATTGTCATGACAGTTGATGACAGAGCAGAAGCCAATGAGCGAGAAATGATCAAGCCACCATTGCGTGTGGACACTTTGGCTTTAGTAAAGACGAAGATGTTCTAAATAAGTCGCTCGCTGTTTGTAGTAGAGCAGGTTCAGCCACTGCTCATTTAACCTGAAGAGATGTTGGTTGCACTTTATATTTTATATTAATATTATATTTGTATTATTTTTATATTGAAAAACAACAGCAAAAGTAGCAGGTAAACCTACTGTTAATTAAACCTGAAGAGATGTTTGTTGCACGGCCCCACTTTATATTAGGTGGCCTTAAGTACTATGTACTTACATCATAAAATAAGTACAATGTACTTACTGTGTTCAAATTGTATTGCAAAGCACTTTTGCTGATATTGAGGTGGGATACGGGTGTAGAGTTAGGGACAGGTTTGGTGATATGGGTCAGTTTATGGGTAGGGTTATGGGTAAGGGAAGTCCCAACTGTGTAATGTACCTACAGAAATAATTACAGACGTAATTACATGCAGGTATTTTTTTTTTAAAGTAAGTACAATGTAAAAACATGTATGTACACAATAAGTGCAATGTATCAAATTATTAATTAAAATGTTAGTACATAGTAGTTAAGGCCACCTAATATAAAGTCGGTCCAGTTGCACTTTATTTTTTATATTAATATTGTAATATTTTTATTTTGAAAAACAAGCAGAAGTAGCAGTAGTAGTAATCTTGGTTGCACTTACTGTAGTTTTATTGAAAATGAGAGCAGAAAAGGTTAACTTCCTGTTAATTCAACCTAAAGTGTTGTTTGCACTTTATTCAAATAAAATGTGAACACATTTGCCATTAATTGTTTACTTGTTTGTTTATATCCATAATTCATTGATATCTGGTTCCCTTAAAAGAAACAACAGGAATCTAGGAAACTTCATCTGCACCTATGTATTTCAGTCACACTGATTTAAATTTTTGGCAAAAAAGTTTTTGGCAAAAAAGTTACTGAATCGATTTCAAGTTACTGAATCATTTCGGATCGTATCGTTCTAAAATCTAAATGAACCAATATCGTCCTTGAAAATATCGACAACCTCAAATCGTGATACGAATCTAATCGTTGTTAATACGAATAGTTACACCCCTACAATTTATTTTAAAACATTCTAGTGCGGAGAAAATTCTGTATGTCTGTTACTACAAAGAAAGCTCTTTCTGATTAAGTTATGTTAGCCATTTAATTAAATACAAAAAGCGTTGTCTCATTTACTTTTTATGTACAAACATGTTGCTCGCGGTAAATCAAGAAAACGAGAGTGAAACAATAATACTAACCGTGCTGTGCTATATAACAATGCTTAGTTTTCTGTTGATAAAGGTATCTAAACTGTTGCTCACCTGTCTAATAAATCTTTGATGGTTTCTACGGATGTAAGAATGGAAAGAGATTATAATGCGGATAGACACAGAATGTTTCACTGGTTACAATAGTTGATTTCACAGCATTTAAACATTGTCGAAAACAATTGGGATAATGTAAGTACACACATCAACAGAATATATAACATTGTTCTAGTGGTTTTGGATTTTAAGCCAAAAATCTTACATATTGTGCCTTTAATAATGATTAGATGATAGAATGATAGAAATGATTTTCACAATTTTTCCTACGTCTCTGTAAAGTGTTTGGGACTGAGTGTTCTTGTGATGCCATCAGCTTCTAGCAGCTCTAGTGTGATTCGTCACAGTATTTACTGTTCATTTGCTCGACTCAAAAAGTTCTGTGGTACCCATGAGCAAAGGCGGCAGATTTCTTATCGCATACCTCCGAGGGTCCTGAGCGGGCCAGACAACTGGCATCTAAATGCTAACTGATAGCTTTCTCCATGGTATCATGATTCAATCTACATAAAAATCACAATTGCTGAAACAAATCACATACAAATGTTTTTCTTATTTTGTCTCCTCATCGGACGGGCCCTGAGGTGCGAATTTTTTGCAACACGAGACGTGGGAAGATGTCTGGTTGTAAAGATCACATTTTGATAGTGGTGAGCAGTTAGAAAAGATATTCTTGAATAGCGGGATCTGTAATCAGCTCTCAGGTCTGCTGCAGACATTTCATTACAGAAAGAGACCTGAGGAACAGAGAGTCCGATGCCACATCTGAATGAGTGCAAATTCAATGTCAAAATAGATTTGCTAAATTGGATTTGTACGGACCAAAGCTTGCAGAGAGGGGAATGAAGGAGCAGGGGAGGGTGAAGTCTAAGGGCCCTTCAGCTTTGACACGCACAGAAGAGAATATTGGTTAATATGGAAAATTAGTGACATGTGAAATTGTGAGGCTGAGACAATGAAAACGCCATCGCAATGTGGTAAATGCTTAGCCTGTTGCATCACAATTTAGTAAATGGGGATGTTGCAGATGTTGTTTTTGTGACTGATATATGATCAGTTTTGTAGACGTATCCCAAATCAGCATAAAATTGCACCCGGAGCGTGCAGCTGTGTGTCTTTAATTGACTCTTCAAGGTCATGCGAAGAATTTCTAGCTTTTTGCGTCTTTGTTGTTACAGCAGCTGTGCTGTCATTTGTGTTGGAAGTTACATTGTGATGCATCCCATTGGAAAGAAAAATCACAAATGAGATCTTTGCAATATCCCAATTGTTTCTCTTGGCAGCAATGTGATTAAATGGAGAGCAAATGGAGACTTTTGCTTAAAAAATGCAGCAATCAATGTGCCTCCTCTGAGTTTCAGAAGAGATCAATGTCACTAACTGTTCTGAGATTTAAGCCTGCGATGCAAAGTCAGGGATTTTTTTTTTTTTAAATACATATGGTATATGAATAGAATAGCTTATTTGGAAATTGGTATGTAGCGTGTATAAAATACCTAATATACAGTACAATTCAAAAAAGTACTTTTATTCAGCGAGAATAAATTAAACATCAAAATCTTATGTTAAAAAATTGTATTTCAAATAAATGTTCTATTTAACATCAGAGAATCCTATAAGAAAATGCATCACGGTTTACACAAATAAATGAAGCAGCACCAATGTTTTTAACGTTGATTAAAATAATAAATGTGAGCAGCTAATCATCATATTAGAATGATTTCTGATGGGTCATGTGACACTGAAGACTGGAGTAGTTAGATGCTTAATAGATGCTATTTCTTTTATAAAATAAATGCCTTGGTGAGCACAAGTGACTTCTTTCAATGAAAAAATAATCTCACTGACCCCAAACCATTGAACGGTTTATAAATTGCATTCGATTTATAGCCTTACACTCTTACTGTATGTCAGCAATAATCTCAAGGATCTGGGATTTCAAGGATTTAATTTACCCAAAACAGACCCACTTTATATTAGGTGGCCTTAACAACTGTGTAATAACATTTTAATTAATCATGTGATACAATGCACTTGTTGTGCGCATGCCTGTTTTTACATTGTACTTAAAAAAATGTAATTACTTGTATATAATTACATCAATCTATCAACTTTATTTATATAGCACTTTTACAATCACGATTGTGTCAAAGCGGCTTCACAGTGTCAAACAGGATAATATTGCAACAAAATGAGATTCGGCTGTACAGTTTTTCTGGAGAAAACAGTGATGTTATCAGCTTATTTTAATTTATCATATAGCGACAATGTTGGCAGATCAGTATTATATTTTATAGAATTAATTAAAACCTAATTCATACATTTTATTTGCATAATTAGTTGAATAACTTTGATCATAATTTTAGTGTCCCCAACTGAGCAAGCCAAGCCAAAGGCGACAGTGGCAAGGAACCAAAACTCCATCAGGGCATGATGGAGAAAAATAAACCTTGGGAGAAACCAGACTCAGTCGGGGTGCCAGTTCTCCTCTGGCCTATTAACACACCGTGTATGATTATTATTCTGGCAACCTTACAGGTCAGAAATCATATTAGATCAGAATATTCAAAATTTCATGGTATCACGGAAGAGACGGGTTTATTTAGGATGGTGCGTCGATTACACAAGAGTATGAATACATGAAAGATCGGAATTATTGCGCGGGAGACAGGTTTTTTGAGCATGACGTGCCGTAATTATATCTGTAAATAATTTCTGTAGTTACATTTATAATTACACATCCCTTACACCTAACCGTACCCTTAAACATATCCATACCACCACACCTGTCCCAAACTGTACCCGTATCCCAGCTCAATATCAGCAAAAGTGTTTTGCAATACAATGAACACAATAAGTACATTGTCATTATTTTTTTTATGTAAGTACATAGTAGGTAAAGCCACCTAATATAAAGTGGGCCCACCATAACTAATACCCTTGGATTAATACAAATGCTCTCGATATTGTATTATTTTAAACCTCAGGATAATATTAATAATCAACTTTATCTTTCCAGAACCGATTTTACAAATGATTGTGCTTTCCCCCCTCATATCCCCCTGAGACAAGAGATTTATGCATTTTATTTCTGGAAAAATTCCTCCTATAACGCAAATTGACAATATTTGCATCATCGGAATGTTTGGCCAAAGGCTAAAGACTACAGCCAGCAGAGAGAGCCATTTCCGCATGTGTTGAACCCGCGCATGGGTGATGGAGATCACACTCAGAGCTCAGCTCGCAGCTACAGGCACTCATTTAAACAGAGCTATGGTGAGCAATGTAAGTCTTTTAACTTCTCAAATTAATTTCTATGAAAGTTAAGCTTCCAAAGGCATGAACTGAAACGCGCCAGCCGCCAGACTGAACTCGCGTTGTGAATGTATGCCGCGAGTGTAGTCGCGATTCCCTCAGCTCTCATCATGAGAGCTCATTCAGCTCATTTATCTGACTCCTGCAGTTAGTGCTCAGTGCTGTGGTACTCGCGGTGACTCACTCATTATATTGAACAGACACTTTCGGTTTTTAATTGTAGTGTCTTCTCTAACTCTTTCACAGTATCAAGTAGGTGGCTTTGGGAGTGGCCTCACAGGGCAGCAAAGCATTCTGGGAATTGTAGTCTGTCATCCCCATGAGACAAAAATAGATTTTCTGTCTTTTCTCAGTCTAGAAGGCACCAAATTCAAAAATAATTTCACATTTCTACTACATTGATGACCCAGTTTAAATACAGATTCATCTTACCAGCTCTGAAGTACCCCTTTAATA
Organism: Pseudorasbora parva; assembly: GCF_024679245.1. Classification (NCBI taxonomy): domain Eukaryota; kingdom Metazoa; phylum Chordata; class Actinopteri; order Cypriniformes; family Gobionidae; genus Pseudorasbora; species Pseudorasbora parva. The sequence goes on from NC_090184.1 coordinate 36,444,090, forward strand.
TTTGCAGGAAGAAAGACTAATAACACAATTGACTACTGGCTCTCTTTGGGCATTGATAGAAAAAAAGAGCTCATTTGGCAACTGGCAAACCATGTTGGCCTTGGAAAGAGTGGAAGTTTTGACAGAAGCTTTGCTATGTATTGCAATTGATCCCTGGAGCGCTTTCATCAGAGACAGTCACTGCTTGTTGGAAATCAGTTCTGGGTCTGTTTTATTATGTCTATTACTCCTCCATTGTATTTGAAGTACTATATGTTCACATAAGCAGTCCAAGGACAATAGATTTATTTTTCTCTATAGCCTACAGTATTTTAGGGACATTATTGGAGGAGAAGTCCTCCAATTATATAGTCCAAAGTGTGTGTATGTTTCTCTACAGTAAGCTTCCTTTCTGTTCTTAGTTTTTTACTTCTGCAAAGCTTGTTTTCCCATCACACTCTCATTAAAATGTGTAATAATTTGGTAATAATGATACAGTTATGATTTGAAAACATAATATTTCCTATTACAGTGATTATTAGGTCTAGGGGTTGGGGTTTTGTTACATTTAGGTTTAGGTATTATGTTATGTTTATGTTGTATGTTATTTAATGCTGTGCACTGCAAAAAATGGTGTTTCAGCTACTAAACTAATACAAAGAAACCGCAAACAACAATTATACATGAAATTTTGTTGTAGAAAAAATGTAAATAGTATTTTCTTGTAAAACTTACTACTGTAATCATTTTTATTTACAACTTCGGAAAATAGTTTTATTCACAAATTGATAACATTTTGCCATTTCAAATCAATTCTATAACTTTTCATCTGACCAGGTTGACTTTTTATTTTGGTAATAAATGATATGCAGTTGCATAAATATAAAATATACATTTTAGACCACAGGGTTGTTGAATGCTTGATTCTGGTTCGCATTGTGGCCGCATTACTTACCACCCCAAATGTGCATTATTTTTCTAATAACAGCCCGTCGTCAATTATTCCTTTCATTTTGAAATTGGTTATTCAGAATGTTCCTAAAAGGGTACACTTTGTACAAGACTGTACTTTTGGACAACTTCTAACAGCCCATTTTGTTTAAAACAACACATAAAAAGTGAGACAAACAAAAAGCTGTAGAGAATTATCAGTTGCCATGTGAGCAGAAAGCCTTGTGAAAGACTCCATGATAACTGTCTTGCATGAGGGGCCTTGATGAAAATGTACTTTTGGGGGTCCTAAATGCTTGTTTTTCCAGTTCTAAATTGTATTATTTTTTTTAGGGCTGGTCCGAATACCGTTTCTGGAGCTTTCGAAGCTTCGGTAGTAATCAACACCAAATATTCGAAGCTTCAGAGGGAGGCGGCTGAACATCTTCTTCTTGAAGCTCCGCCCTCACCGTCGTTTTGATATTTTATAGTTGGGGAAAAAAAATGTTTAATTAAAAACCGAACATGTAGTGTGAGCTGAACGAGAGTGGCAGCAAACTAGCAACAAGAGTCAGATCTCATCCATCACGAGAGTGAGGAGGCGAATGACAAGATGATTGCAGAACATTTGGTTTCAACACGAAATGTACAAGCACCTATTTTAAGGGAGTTCAATTGTATTGTACTCTTCTGTTGTTGTGTTTTTCATTAAGAATAATAGGCTACTGAACCCACCATTCAAGAAACCATACCCCGAATTGGCAAAGCGAAAGTGTTTCGGACGAATATTCAAATATTCTGGTCCAGCCCTATTTATTTCCGGGCTCAGCTTAATCGTCAGTAGTGGCAGTGCTGTTATTCCTGATAACATATGGAATAACTTCCATAGAAGACTTTTTGATAAAAAGTCAAACTGTCAGTTATGCTGAGATGGATGGAGGTTCAAGCAGTGGTGGTGGACTCATTGTGATCTTTACGAAGGTTCAGGTAAACCAGCAAAACCTGGTTTGTGTCAGGAGTGGGTTTCCAGGTGGTGCCACAACTAGCTTTGGTTAACTATGCCTAATCAGCAGTGATGGTTGTGTATGTTTGATATATTATTTCGTTTTCTTTTTTTTTTTTTCAAAGCAGCTGTCTTGACTCTCATTTGTAATCCAATGGTGTCTCTATGTTCGGTTTGAATGTGGGTCTACATTGTGAGCTGCCTATCAGAAAATGACATTACAGAAGTAGGTCTCTGCAAATGAGTTGGCATTGTGTCAGCCCAGCAGCAGTAGCTAGATAACAGAAACTGATCCTTATTGCCACGAAATTTAGAACAGTAGAATAAAAATTCAATTCAGAAATAATTTAATAATGCAAGATTGTTTTGAACAAGCTTTTTTTGTATCATCATCATAAGCATTATCACAAGTATTTTGATGTATTAATTGGTTTAATATAATTAATTTCTGAACACTTCCTATGTTCCCATAAATTTAAAGGCACACTGTACTGTCAGTTCGCATGACACTAAAAGCATATTTACACTGTCTGAATTGTTGCCTATTCCCTATATAGTGAACTATGCACTATCGCCTCAGCTTAAGCTTCTATTTGAGGGTGGGACCCTTCAGATTCTAGAGAGCATTTGATTGGACAAAAAATCTGATGAGAGGCTGAAGTGAAGATATTAAAATGGCATTGATCAATATTAGTGGAAGTGAGACACTGTATGTTTGGGATGCTTATATCTTCTAAATGTGAATTTTGTCATTGTTTTGGAGCAAACTAGCTTAGAGATAACCGTAAGGGCGTTTCACACTTGACGTCTTTTTTTGAAGCTGCCAGTATCTCTTTTACATTATAATCCTATGGAGCAAAGCGTGTTTTCAAAAAAGTTGTGAGTGCTATTTTAAATCCCAACATTGACGTCTTTTTCTGCACCTCAACGTGTCTTTTCAAATTGAAAAATTCTGATAAAACTACCTACTTTTTGACAGATGACCAGTGATAAGCAAGTAGCAAGACCTGACTTCCATAACTTCCATAAATAAGATCGCTGTGCTAGTATCGGCGCAATGATTTGTAGCAGGTCTTCAAACTGAAAAAAACAAAACATTTTATTGAAAGAGTTGTGCTGCTTAATATTTTTGTGGAAACAGTGATGCACTATATGTGATGAATACAAAAAAGTTCAAAAGAACAGACCATCCATCCTCCCGCATTATGAACCATGTAGATTCTGGCATTTATAATGTAATTTTCTAGAGAAATGTCCATTAAATCAAGCATTGTTGCGAATTGGCAGTGCTCTCCCTCTCAGCCAGTACACAAGATCCTGGACACAAAAGACATTGATCAAATCTATAAAATATCTTCTCTTTTCTGGCAGGTGAATGCGGATGCCAGCAGGCTGAGCCATGCTGGATCAGGGCCTTCCCTGTCCCACGGCGGCCCACAGTATCCTCAGATAGCCATGAACAGCTGCAAGTACAATGGGGGCATAGTCAGACCACTCGGCAGTCTGGGGGCGTCCCGGAGGAACCTAGCAGAGCTGGACTCTGAGACACAGCCTTTGCAGACCCTGCACACTTCCGGCCTGGAGGTGGTGGTCTCCAAAGGGAACGGGGAAGACCCTAGTAAGCAGTCCAGCGAGAACCTTGTGACGCAAAGACCATGCAGCACTCCGCATAAGAAGAACAAGGACATTGGCTATAAACTCGGGCACCGGAGGGTGCTATTCGAGAAACGCAAGCGCCTTAGTGACTACGCTCTGATTTTTGGAATGTTTGGGATTGTTGTCATGGTGACGGAGACTGAACTCTCCTGGGGAGTTTATACAAAGGTAAGAATTCCTCAGACATGGCTATTCTGACGTTTTAAAGGGTTATTTCACCCAAAAATGAAAAATATCCCGTGGTTTACTTACCCTCGAGTCTTCCTAGGGGTATATGACATTCTGTGAGTTATATAAAAAAAAAAAGCCTGGCTCTTCCCAGCTTTATAATGGCAGTGAATGGCTGATTTGTTTCTGAAGTCCATAAAAGGGCATCTATCCATCATATAACTGCTCCACACAGCTCCGGGGGTTAATAAAGGCCTTCTCAAGCAAAGTGGCACGTTTGTGTAAGAATAATATCCATATTTAAAACTTTATAGACTAAAATGACTAAAAAGTTGTGAGAAATCAAGATTAAAGGGAACTTATCACATGACTTTTTCCATGTTTAAGTGCTATAATTGTGTCCTTATTACATCTACCAACCCAGAAAACGTGAAAAAAGGGACAACCCAGTAACTTTGTTCTGTTAAAAAAAACAACCCACTCAGATTTCGGTACCCTAGTGACGTAGGAAGGGGATCTATTATAATATTACCATCCCTTTTTCCACATATGGGGCTGACGCTCTGTTCCGTACTAACATTGTTTCTGCCCTCATTTTCTGCCATTTCCTCAGTGCACAAGCAGCTATAGCGACAACAATGTTTTGTAATCAATGCGGGGGCATTGCCTGAATGAGTGACAATTCAAGGGTTAAAGTTAAAGTTTAGCTTTAAAGTTAAAGCTCAAGGGTGGATCAGTACCAACTGTTTGTGATCCGTCTTATAGTCGCTGTGTGATGCAAGGTGGTTTTATTCAGCTCTTACATTGATTTTTCTGGATTGAAAACGGATGCTTCATCTTTTGTGTGATGAACAATAAACTTCATAAAACTTATCAGTAATTCTTGGCCACCATTCGGGAGGGGTCCGCTACAACAGGCTTGTACTAATAGTAGACAGCAAAAGTAAAATGGCAAAATAAGGTAAATCATAATTTAACTAAACTATACATGTTCTATCTCCATGCTGCATATATTCTCTGACTGGTGGCATCATTATCCAAATCCGGTTCAAACTGAACACGGACAGTTTCTGACATTTTTGTTTTGTTTTTGCATGAGCTCTTGATGCTCCGCCCTCTTCTTGAAAGTACAGACTGTAAGCACCAGCTCATTTGCATTTGAAAGGCTTACACAACAACGGTGTGCTTTTTCTCACCCCCAAAAAGTGGCAATTGTAACATTCTATAAAAAAGCGATATTTTGAGCTTAAACTTCACATCCTCATTCTGGGGGCAGCGTTTGATCTCAGACCCGCCCTGAGCTCAAGTGTCGTCGTTACCATAGACATCATATAGGTTTCAAATCTATATGATGTCTATGGTCGTTACAGTCCGTCATTGTAAGTGGGATAAATAAGTGGGAGTGCTTAAATTACTTCAGAAATAAAACTGAAATAAAATAAATGAAAGCCGAATAGAAATTATTAAAACTTAATTATAAAACTTAATGATAAAAATAAAAGCATATAAATTACTAAAAATAAAATAAAAAAATAAAATACTAATATTAATAAATAATATTACTATGTAACTAATATTAAAATAACAGTGTTTGAAACCTAACAAACATGTTTTAAGAAATTATTTGCTTAAAATGTTCAGAGTGTATTTCTTGCAAATAAATAACACTTGATATTTTGTTACTTAATTCAAAGACAATTGTAGATTTTTTTTTTTTAGTGTAGTTTAGTTTTTTCCTACTGTCCAAACAATTGTTGAGGCCGCCGTATATATATCTGTAGGCTATTGCTTTGATGTTGGTTTGAAAACGGACTTCATAACTGCAGTATCTTACTTAATTAGCATGCCTTTCCTAGTAAAACCATGTTTGTTAATCAGCAATTTTCTTGAAATGGCTATCATGGCTATCAAAATCCAGTGTTCGGTATTTTGCGTACGTGAGTTTTTGTTGTAGGTGGCTATTGTAGATGGCTATTAAAATTTTTTTTTTTTTTTTTTAATTACAAAATGTGTACTGCGCTAATTAATTGAGACTTCTTACAGCTCTTACAGGCCTTGTTTGTTTCGTTGCTTCTATTGCTCTCCCCTTTTTTGTAAGTCGCTTTGGATAAAAGCGTCTGCTAAATGATTAAATGTAAATGTAGAATGGCTGATCTACAAGTTAGACGAGTGCTAAACAGCATAAACCTGAACCACCATTAAAATTCATGCTTGTGTAAGATGGTCTTTTTAAAGAGGGCAGTGATGTATCACAAGATATTGCATGTTGACCTCTGTAAGAATAGCTTTATGCAACTTATTTCATCTTTAGTTCTTTGATTCATACCATGTAATTAAATGCTGCAGCATATTGAAGTCTGGGATTGATCTATTTATGACCGTTTAAAAACACTAAAGGATACATTCATCATTGACATCTGCTAATTTGTGTGCACTTGCTTAATGTAAAGAGGCATCAAAGAGCATCAATCAATGATCTCTTCATAACATGTTCTTGACCGTTACATCATATGTATTTTTTCATACAAGCATTTGCACTCTTTCCCTCCAAAGTATAGCTTCTATATAAAAGGGCCTGAGCTAATAGGCCTTACCCTTAAATATGTCCTCACTTAATAATTTAAGGGACCTTAATGGGCTCATCTATAGTAAGTGCATGCGATCTTTACTTAGAGATGTGCTCATCAGACCGTCAAAAATGCTGTTTTCTGAAAGAAAAGAGAATGGTTGTATTTTATCATTGAAGACATTTAGGCACAGTATGCATTGTTTGGGTTGGTTCAAAGTTTTCTGTTTAGAGATTCTCATATGGTGCTACAGTAAATCTGTGCAGTTTCTTTTGGCCCAAGTGAATGGCTGGCCCAAACAATCCCTGACAATCCCTGGAGTGGAGCTTTCTTCTTTTTACCTTCCCCTAAAGCATATTTCAATGCCTTAGCCAGCACATCATGTTCCAGTGTATCAGCAGAGTCAGACAGGCTTAATGAGCCCCAATTGCACTGATCTCATAATGAGGATTGTCATCCAGAGAGAAGAACAAGAGCTAAGATTGAGGGACAGAAAATTATTATTGTTGTTAGTTCCTTAGATCTTATGGTGTTCATTGTGTGGTAAAATCTGTTGGAATTAGTTATGAACACACACTATACTTCCCGGCTGAGAAAGAATCAACAAGCTGGTTTTAGATTTAGGTCTAGTTGGCCTGGAGTTATATTAATAAATATCCTGACACTTCCAAGCTTTATAATGGCATTGATGGGGTCCATTGAGTTTAAAGCTCAATAAAGTGCATCCATCATCATAAACGTATTCTACACGATCCCCGGGGGGTTAATAAAGGCCTTCTAAAGTGAATCGATGTGTTTGTTAAATAAGTATAAAAATATACTTATTTAGCACGTTATGAAGTAAAATATCTAGCTACCGCCAGACCACCTTCCGTATTCAACTTATGATAATAGCGCAACTGACACAACGTATGACATTGGACGTTGCATAAGCATTTTGAACTGCGAGGCGAGACTGGCTTTATAACGTTAAATATGTATATTTTTCATAGATATGATTATTCATTATGATTAATAATGAATATTTGAATCAGTTAAATAGATTAACTTGATGTCGCTACATTAACATTACAATCAATCAATCCATTTATCCTGTGAACGCTCAGTATTGATTATTTATTAATTGTTCATGGTTACGGAAAAATAATTCTTCCTTTGTATTTACATAAGCACTTAATAAGTATCATTTAAGTGACAAACGTTTAATAACTAAATCACGTACAAGATTAAACAGACATAAAGCATACATAGAAACAACAGTTACATTGCAAGAGGTAAATTCAAAGTGGTTATAAAGTTGTGGTGATGTTATGCTAAGAGTCTAAAACCTGAGAACCATCATTGATAAGCTTCTTTGTCTGAACAAAGGGTTTTGCAGTTTTACTAAGTTCACAGTGATTTGTATGTCATAGTATGTTACTTGTATTTGCCTGGGAAGGCGTCCAGATATACAGTATTTATTAATATAATATGATGTAATATAATTATTATATAATAATATTGAGCTCATCAGAAAGTCATATACACATAGGATGGCTTGAGGGTGAGTAAATTAACACATCATTTAATGCTTTTATTCAGCAAGGATGCATTAAATGTATCAAAAATGGCGGTGCAGACATTTATAATGTTACAAAATATATTTAAAATAAATTACGTTATTTAAACTTTCTATATATCAGAGAATAATTTTTTTTTACATAATATGCAGAGAAGCAATAATGGAGTAATAATAAGAAATGTTTCTTGAGCAGCAAATTAGCATATTAGAATGATTTCTGAAGGATCATGTGACACTAAAGACTGGAGTAATGATGCTAAAAATTCAGCTTTGATCACAGGAATAAATTACATTTTAAAATACATTCCTATAGAAAACAGTTATTTTTAATTGAGAAAATATTTCACAATATTACTGTTTATTGTATTTTTGGCTTAATGAACACAAAAAACCCAGTATTAAAATAAATAAATAAATAATAATAACCGGGTCGGTTATTATTATTTATTTATTTATTTTAATACTGGGTTTTTTGTGTTAATTAATCCAAAAATACAATAAACAGTAATATTGTGAAATATTTTAAACTTTATGCTAAAATCTCCCAACCAAACTGAAAGATCGTACATTTTATATATATAATAGCTACGGAAAGTATTCAGACACCCTTACATTTTTCAATCTTTGTTATATCGCAGCCATTTGCTAAAATCATTTAAGTTAATTTTTTTCTTAATAATGTACACAGCACCCCATATTGACAGAAAAACACAGAATTGTTGACATCTTTGCAGATTTATTAAAAAAGAAAAACTGAAATATCAAATGGTCCTAAGTATTCAGACCCTGTGCTGTGACACTCATATATTTACCTCGGGTGCTGTCCATTTCTTCGGATCATCCTTGAGATTTTTCTACACCTTCATTTGAGTCCAGCTGTGTTTGATTATACTGATTGGACTTGGATTAGGAAAGCCACAGAACTGTCTATATCAGACCTTACAGCTCACAGTGCATGTCAGAACAAATGAGAATCATGAGGCCAAAGAAACTGCCTGAAGAGGTCAGAGACAGGATGGTGGCAAGGCACAGATCTGGCCGAGGATACAAAAAAATGTCTGCTGCACTTAAGGTTCCTAAGAGCACAGTGGCCTCCATAATCCTTAAATGGAAGACATTATTTGGGACGACCAGATTAGAGCTGGCCGTCCAGGCAAACTTGGTGAGAGAGGTAAAGAAGAACCCAAAGATCACTGTGGCTGAGCTCCAGAGAGAAAGTTGTAGAAAGTCAACCATCACTGCAGCCCTCCACCAGTCAGGCTTAATGGCAGAGTGGCCCGACAGAAGCCTCTCCTCAGTGGAAGACACATGAAAGTTTGCTAAAAAAAAAACAAAATAAACAACAACAACCTGAAGATGGTGAGAAATAAGATTCTCTGGTCTGATGAGACCAAGATAGAATATTTTGGCCTTAATTCTAAGCGATATGTGTGGAGAAAAATATCAGCTGTCCAATACAATACCAACAGTGAAGCATGGTGGTGGCAGCATCATGCTGTGGGGGTGTTTTTCAGCTGCAGGGACAGGGCAACAGTTTGCATTCTAGGGGAAGATGAATGCGGCCAAGTACAGGGATATCCTGGACGAAAACCTCCAGAGTGCTCAAGACCTCAGACTGGGCGGAAGGTTCCCCTTCCAACAAGACAATGACCCTAAGCACACAGCTAAAGTAACGAAGGAGTGGCTTCAGAAGAACTCTGTGACTGTTCTTGAATGGCCCAGTCAGAGTCCTGACTTAAACCCAATTGAGCATCTCTGGAGAGACCTAAAAATGGCTGTCCACCAACATTTACCATCCAACCTAACAGAACTGGAGAGGATCTGCAAGAAGGAATGGCAGAGGATCCCCAAATCAAGGAGTGAAAAACTTGTTGCATCTTTCCCAAAAAGACTCATGTCTGCATTAGATCAAAAGGGTGCTTCTACTAAATACTAAGCTAAGGGTCTGAATACTCAGTTTTTCTTTTTTAATACATCTGCAAAAATGTCAATAATCCTGTGTTTTTCTGTCAATATGGGGGTGCTGTGTGTACATTAATGAGAAAAAAATACAAATGGCTAGAATATAACAGAGTGAAAAATTTAACACAGGGTGTCTGAATACTCTCTGTACCTACTGTGTGTGTGTGTATATATATATATATATATATATATATATATATATATATATATATATATATATATATATATATATATATATATATATATATATATATATATATAATATATTCACACACACATCATATGTGTGTACATGGGCATTGGAAGTAAATAAAAAGTGGGTGGGACCTGAAGTAACGTTAAATGCCATATTTACATTAAATACAGATAGGTAAACAGACGTGCTAAATTATAGACGATAAAAGTGAGTGGGTCCAACACCATTTGTCATTAATGGGTCTTGTCCCACCCACACACAATGGTTCCGATGCCCATGTGTGTGCAGGTCCTTCTAAAAAAATTAGCATATTGTGATAAAGTTCATTATTTTCCATAATGTAATGATAAAAATGTAACTTTCATATATTTTAGATTCATTGCACACCAACTGAAATATTTCAGGTCTTTTATTGTTTTAATACTGATGATTCTGGCAAACAGCTCATGAAAACCTAAAATTCAAAAAATTTGCATATTTCGTCCGAACAATAAAAGAAAAGTGTTTTTAATACAAAAAAAGTCAACCTTCAAATAATTATGTTCAGTTATGCACTCAATACTTGGTCGGGAATCCTTTTGCAGAAATGACTGCTTCAATGCGGCGTGGCATGGAGGCGATCAGCCTGTGGCACTGCTGAGGTGTTATGGAGGCCCAGGATGCTTCGATAGCGGCCTTAAGCTCATCCAGAGTGTTGCGTCTTGCGTCTCTCAACTTTCTCTTCACAATATCTCACAGATTCTCTATGGGGTTCAGGTCAGGAGAGTTGGCAGGCCAATTGAGCACAGTAATACCATGGTCAGCAAACCATTTACCAGTGGTTTTGGCACTGTGAGCAGGTGCCAGGTCGTGCTGAAAAACGAAACCTTCATCTCCATAAAGCTTTTCAGCAGATGGAAGCATGAAGTGCTCCAAAATCTCCTGATAGCTAGCTGCATTGACCCTGCCCTTGATAAAACACAGTGGACCAACACCAGCAGCTGACATGGCACCCCAGACCATCACTGACTGTGGGTACTTGACACTGGACTTCAGGCATTTTGGCATTTCCTTCTCCCCAGTCTTCCTCCAGACTCTGGCACCTTGATTTCCGAATGACATGCAAAATTTTCTTTCATCTGAATAAAGTACTTTGGACCACTAAGCAACAGTCCAGTGCTGCTTCTCTGTAGCCCAAAAGTGGCTTGACCTGGGGAATGCGGCACCTGTAGCCCATTTTCTGCACACGCCTGTGCACGGTGGCTGAAAACCAGCAGATGTTTCTACTCCAGACTCAGTCCACTGCTTCCGCAGGTCCCCCAAGGTCTGGAATCGGCCCTTCTCCACAATCTTCCTCAGGGTCCGGTCACCTCTTCTCGTTGTGCAGCGTTTTTTGCCACACTTTTTCCTTCCCACAGACTTCCCACTGAGGTGCCTTGATACAGCACTCTGGGAACAGCATATTCGTTCAGAAATTTCTTTCTGTGTCTTACCCTCTCGCTTGAGGGTGTCAAATTCTGTCAGTGATGGCCTTCTGGACAGGGTCGGGTCGGCAGTCTTACCCATGATTGCGGTTTTGAGTAATGAACCAGGCTGGGAGTTTTTAAAAGCCTCAGGAATCTTTTGCAGGTGTTTAGAGTTAATTAGTTGATTCAGATGATTAGGTTAATAGCTCGTTTAGAGAACCTTTTCATGATATGCTCATTTTTTTGAGACAGGAATTTGGGGTTTTCATGAGCTGTATGCCAAAACCATCAGTATTAAAACAATAAAAGACCTGAAATATTTCAGTTGGTGTGCAATGAATCTAAAATATATGAAAGTTTAATTTTTATCAATACATTATGGAAAATCATGAACTTTATCACAATATGCAAATTTTTTGAGAAGGACCTATATATATATATATATCAAAAATGTTCAGTCATGATGTGAATTTATGATCTGAACCATGAATGCCAGCTGGTTCCATTGAGAATTTTTTAGAATAGCAATTTTCGATTTATGAGTAGAGATACTTTAAAAGCTTAAGTTTTATGCATGAACAACTTCCACAAGGTGTACATGCTGCCAAATCAGCAAAACTTGTAGTCTTTGTGACAACTTGTTAGCAACTTAGCACGTATTTCTTAACCACTAATTTCTTAGTGGTTAAGAAATATTAACCACAGACATTAATGTACTTTTCAATTAAGTGTTGGTATTCAAAAAAATCAATTCTCTAAGGAATCTCTGACTCAAAAATGCAAATGCTAATTCTTCCTGGTTTTTAGGACTAAAAACTGAACTGTTCTATACATTTAGCTTGCCTGCATCATAAAAAACAAAGAATCCTCCACAAAATGCAGTATGTTGCATATAGCAGATCAAGACTTGTGCACACTATACTGTAGCTGTCAAGAAATGGTTTGTCTATTCCTCATAAATAAATTTGCTCTAGTAAAAGACTATTTTTTCCAAAGCGACATTCAATTAATTGAAGGCATACGTTTTCTAAGTATGCGTATTCTCTGGTAAAACTGTCATGACATATATGAATATAAAAAACTAATGTATATATTTTTTTTTCCACTGTTTCTGCAGGAATCCTCATATTCATTTGCACTGAAATGCCTTATTAGCCTCTCCACTGTAATTCTGCTCTGTCTGATCATTATGTACCACGCACGAGAGATTCAGGTAAGTAGCCGACTCAGCCTTGGAAGTCATAAACTAGAGTAGTGACTGAGACAGGAGCCTAAAAGATTACAGAGGAAACACTTATGCCAATTCCTAATGACTTATAGTAGCAGTAGCCCTGGCTTTTGTAATTCCTGATATCTGCATTCAGTGTCTGTGCCATTTTACCTATCCATTAAAAGGTCTTTATTGAGAAGACACTGATTTTGATTAATGTTGGTATTACAAGGCTGCGTTCCACTCCACTTTAAGACACGCACTTGCAAACTTCCCTAAGCACTTCCCCTTGGGGGAATCCCTGCCGCCATTTTGAAGTGCGTTCCACTTCGTGAAGTGGACAAGGGAAGTTTGTATGGACAGACCCTTGCTCCCTCGATTTTGACCGAGTGAGCGAGTCTACTTCATATGTACACTTCAGACAGCTTCATATACCACAATGCAACGCGATTGTGACGTCACCACATATCACGTTTAATTTACCCCACCACAAACAACTATAACTATTTTTAAAAACATTTAAAACAACCCAAACACATCCATATACATATAGAATGCTGCATTAAACAATTTCGTAAAGGTAAAAAATAAATAATATATCAACTCCATAATGGATTCCAAGTGATCAAGGGCTTAGGGCGTTCCAGTTCAGTCCATTTGCAAAGTTTCCGCCAGTAGTGGGCACTCATGCAACGTAGGCATGACGCACATCCGAGTGAACGAGACGGAGGGAAGTTTGCGAGTGAAGGGCATAATAAAAATGAACTGGAACGCAGCACCAGTGGGGCTTATGGCTAATAGGAGATGTAATTCAATACAGGCCTGTCAATCAGTTGCTTTGTGAGTACTATTTAATGGCTGGGAACATAAGATGATAGTCAAATTACAGAATGGATGAACCTTTATTCCTGATTGAAACAAAAGAGAAGAAAAATCCATATCATAGTCTTAATACGAAAAACACAAAGAATGTTTTTATATTACTTGTATATTATTATATTAGACTATATTAGATTGTTACATAGGCTTTTATACAATTTTATTATTCACTGTTCAGAGAATTTGCTAAATCCTTAAAATAATGTCTTTGTCTAACGTCTAGCTCTTCATGGTGGACAATGGAGCAGATGACTGGCGGATAGCCATGACGTACGAGCGTATCTTCTTCATCGTTTTGGAGCTGCTGGTGTGTGCCATCCACCCTATTCCAGGTCAGTACGTCTTCACCTGGTCTGCCCGCCTGGCCTACACCTACTATCCGTCTGTGGCGGATGCAGACGTGGACATCATCCTCTCCATCCCCATGTTTCTGCGGCTGTATCTGATTGGACGAGTTATGCTCCTGCACAGTAAGCTCTTTACGGACGCCTCGTCACGCAGTATTGGAGCCCTCAATAAGATCAACTTTAACACACGCTTTGTCATGAAGACTTTGATGACTATCTGCCCAGGCACGGTCCTGCTGGTTTTCAGCATATCATCATGGATCATTGCTGCCTGGACAGTGCATGTCTGTGAAAGGTGAGATAAACCTTTGATTTTTTAAGAAACACTGTTTGTACCGAGAGAATTAAAGGAATATTCCAGCCAGAAATGAACTCAGCCCTCATGTTGTTCCAAACCTGTATCATTTTCTTTTGTCTGTATAAGAAATATATCCTGGCTGCTCTTTTCTCGTTTCCATATTATGTAAGTGAATGGGGACTCAAAATATCTAAAACGCATCATAAAAGTTGTCAATTTTACTCAGGCACTATTTTCCATGTCTTGTGAAGTCATGCAGTAGTTTGTGTGATGAGCAGATCGAAATTATAACCATGAGCCAATGATGCTGACACACTGTTGTCCGTACGGCTTTCCACTGCAGAGTTCAAGAACTTCAAGAAATAGGGGGACAACATCTTAAAATGTAGTCTGTCCTTCACTCAAAGCTATAAAATGGCTTCAGAAGCATTGGAATAGGCTCATAAGTCATATTGACCATTTTTATGGTAACTTTGTTGTTTTTTGTCATTTTAAAGGGTTAGTTCACCAAAAAATGAAAATTGTCATCAATTACTCACCCTCATGTCGATTCATATTTGGAACACAAATGAAGAAAAGTTTAATTAAATCTGAGATTTCTTTCTGGATGATCCGACGGCAGCCATATTGCGCCAGAACGCTCACCACACACCAGCTGATTGGTGGAGAGGAGAACGAGTGATGAAGCCAATCAGGATATGGGGATTATTTAGACATCCTGGGATTTTTAATGACCACAGAGAGTCAGGACCTCGGTTTAACGTCTCATCCGAAAGACGGTGCTCTTTGTCAGTATAGTGTCCCCATCACTATACTGGGGTGTTAGGACCCACACAGACCACAGGGTGAGCACCCCCTGCTGGCCTCACTAACACCTCTACCAGCAGCTACCTGGTTTTCCCAGTTGGTCTCCCATCCAGGTACTGACCAGGCTCAGCCCTGCTTAGCTTCAGTGGGAAACCAGTCTTGGGCTACAGGGTGATATGGCTGCTGCTCTATAATCTTTCTGCTGCTCTAATTCCTATATAATCTATAGGAATCGAGAGGTTTAGTCCAAATTTTCTGATGAGTTTTGATCACTTTTTGTGATGAACAGACTGAATTTAGGGTTTTATTCACATATGAACACTGATCAGTGAACATAGACAGCTGCTAAATTGAACCTGCTAAACACATGAGAACAAACCTCATTGGTTCTTGCGGAAGCTCAGACATGATATGTAACACACGAGAATGAACCTCATTGATTCTCGAACATCAAGAAAGCTTAAAGAGTTAGTTCACCAAAAAAATGAAATTTCTTTCATTAATGACTCACCCAAATGTCGTTCCACACCCGTAAGACCTCCGTTCATCCTCGGAACACAGTTTAAGATATTTTAGATTTAGTCCAAAGGCTTTCTGTCCTTTGAATGTAAGTGTGCGCCCACTTGCTGTCCACGTCCAGAAGGTAATGAAAACATCATCAAAGTAGTCCATATGTGACATCAGTTAGTTAGTTAGACTCTTTTGAAGTGTCGACATTACTTTTTGGTCCAAAAATATCAAAAACTACGACTTAATTCTTCTCTTCCGTGTTCCTCAAATAAAGAATCAAACGGTCATGATTCATGATTCGGATCGCGTGTCAAACTGGCAAACTGCTTAAATGACGTGACATTGGCGATATGAATCATGAATCTGCTGATTCACGACCATTTGATTCTTTATTTGAGGTTTGAAAACAAACGCGGAAGAGAAGACAATGCTGAATAATGTCGTATTTTTGGTTATTTTTGGACCAAAATGTATTGTCGACGCTTCAAAAGAGTCTAACTAACTAACTGATGTCCCATATGGACTACTTTGATGATGTTTTCATTACCTTCTGGACGTGGACAGCAAGTGGGCATACACTTACATTCAAAGGACAGAAAGCCGTCTGACTAAATCTAAAATATCTTAAACTGTGTTCCGAGGATGAACGGAGGTCTTACGGGTCTGGAACGACATTGAGGTGAATCATTAATGAAAGAAATTTCATTTTTGGATGAACTAACCCTTTAAAGCTCCCCAGTCACTTTCATTGTATAGTAAAGAGTGGCCACTAGCATATGCTTCCACAAAAGAAAATCAGTCTTGGGTTTGAAAAAACATACAAGTGAATAACAACATACATTTTATTTTTGAGTGAACGATGTCTTTATTCATGTATTTTTTCCCCATCAAATGCAGTTGGTCAAGACCCTGTGTTGTTGCCTTTATAAAATGTGATGTGATGCCAGTGGCAAGTGGATGTATGCGTGTTTCATTGTTCATGGTTTTGTTCTATGTTT
Source organism: Pseudorasbora parva (assembly GCF_024679245.1). Lineage (NCBI taxonomy): Eukaryota > Metazoa > Chordata > Actinopteri > Cypriniformes > Gobionidae > Pseudorasbora > Pseudorasbora parva. Next base: position 36,460,606 of record NC_090184.1, read on the forward strand.
CTCCCACATGGCTGCTGCTGGATAGGGGTCCAAAGTGAGTCTGTGATCTGCAAGGAAAAACTATTACTTGGCTCTTAGCTTCTGCTCATCTCTCTTGATGAGCTATACTGGCACAACAGCAATTTGCTGGCATCCTGGAAATCCCAAATTCTTTTCTTTTCCAAATTCAGATCCATTTGTTTTCGCCTATAAATGGTCGGGCATCTTATAGCCTCTGTTAAAGAGGGATCTTAGTGCTAGGTAATTTAATTTTTGAGTCATTTGGATTTTGGGATTTTCACGCAGCTGACACCATGTGTCAACATGGTGGTCATCATGTTCATGGCAGCCTGTTCTTTTCCTAAAGCGCTGTCAGATATGTGACCTTTTCTGGTGCTCTAAAGTGCTATTCTTACCAAGATACCATCTTGACCTAGACCTTGGGGGAGAGTAAAGATCCAGTATGTTGTCATGACCCATAAACATAGAGAGAGCAGCACAGCTATGCTAATCAGGTCATCCTTAGCCCTTTAGCCAGGTTCTGCGCCCACTTCTTACCCATTAGACGATATGTGCTACATCATCTGCTATTTCTTCACTGCACTGCACCACAACAATAATCCATAGTGTGAATATATGGGTTTTCTTCAACTATGGGCACTTTTCACTTCTAGAATACAGACACACCATTCACACATTTTTTTTCAGTAACAATGTCTAACAGCCGACATCAATGCATCACAGGAGAATTGCTATTTTTCCCTTTTTTCACCATTTCCACAGCCTTATTATTTAATAGCATTCTGTGGATAGATTTTATGTATCCTAAGTGCAATTACGGTTTCAGAACGGTTTCCACACATAATTACAGAATGGCTGTGTTGTCAATTAAAATATGAAATGTTAAAATATGAATTTGTTTGATTAGTATAGATTTATTTTATATTTATTAAATATCTCTCTCACCCTTTTACTTCTCACACATTTGTCAGATTAATATTACAGCATAGTCGTGTTGTTAGTGATATGTTTCTTTGTTTTACATGGTAATTTAGTACAATAAAGTAAATCTTTATCCATTGGGATGATGCAAAAATGATGCCACAATTAAGGACTGGTGTATTTTAGTATTAAATATTGAAATGTAAGAATAATGTTTATTAGATTATTTAAGGATTTAAAATATACTATTATCTTTATGATGGTTTAGCATATTTTATGACAAAAAAAATCTGGAAACAGGATTAAAAAAATACAAAGTGAAAGTGTAATAAGTCCCCATATTTGTGAGACACCCATATCACCATTTAAGTTGATTTCTCCTTGAAATTTTTCTTGTTTTGAGAACCTTGAGAAAAAAAAATACAAATAAGTCAGGATACAGTCTCACAATTTAGCTTCACAGATAAATATATATTGTTTTAAGCAAGCCTATATGTTGTTAATGTAAAGCAAGAGAAAAATACAGAGTTAAAAAATATTGTTTTTGCAGTGTGGTTGAGAAAAAAGTGCTGAGGACACCAAGAAAGCTAATGTGCTAGTCAGGTGTCATGCTAGCTTGTTTTTCTTCTGTATTGTCTTGTTCTTTGTAAGAGTTTCAGTGGATGAATCTGTCAGAGGAATGGAGAGGTGCTTCATCAGCACCTTTGGAACCCTCTGAGGCTCTGTATTTCACCCTCGCTTCACCCCTAAACGGCCACAGTTACTTCCACGCTTTAAATCATTTGTCGGCAGGCTAGTCGACAGGCCTCATTTAATAGCACTCAAGCTAATGAGTCCTCTGTTAAATTCATGGGCATAGAAGCTGGATGCTCACTGATTGATTCATTACAACAGAAATGTAGTTACCCCGTAGTCAGCACATGGGCTGTTCATGCTGTTGGAACATGCATTTGAGGCGAAGTCCTTGTTTTGAAACTGTCATCATCATCGTCATCCATTTTTAATTGTTTTATCCTTTATATTTGTTTAAGGGTGTTTGGGTGCGAGTGGTTCTTGAACTGAGTGGACTGTTTTGTTATGAATGTTTTTATCGGAAAGAATCAACATGGTATTCTGTTTCCTTTACAGAAATTTACCATGGTAACTAACCACAGTATCACCAAAAATACCATAGGAACTGTTATTTTTTGTTTCTGCTGTACAAACACTATTAGAAGCTTTTCTGTTTACTTTTGATGGCGGCGAATATCAAATTACCACAGTTTTATTTCAGTAGCAGTTACTGTATAGTTACTGTCGTGAATTGCGGTTACCCTGGTCAAATTCTGTAAGGGGTTGAATCTATGTTTAAGATTCTTTGATGTGTACAAATAAAGCGCTCAAACAAGTGTTCTCTGATTTGAGATAATGCTAACGTGCCTTTGTTGAAATCTACTGCCTGAATGCCCTTATGTGCTCCATACTGTCAGAGCAGTGCATTATCTGAGTTCATGGCAGCTTTGGATTTGGTTACACTGCCAGCATGTTTCTCCATATACCCTCTTTATGCTTGTGTAATGGACAGTGACTTCCACAGTAGTTTTACACAGACGCATTCTCCACACAAGACCGAGCTAGAACACTGGGGGAAGAAGAGCAAGCCATCTAATGGGTCCTGGCTGCCCTCTCATTCATACGAGCAGAATATGGACATCACTGCTTTGAAATTATGTACACAAAGGCACCTTGATTTATATTTGGGCTGTCCGCCTTTTATCCAGTGCGGTCAGGCCTGAATATTGATATATGCTGCTGCATTCAATACTTATTGATATGGCACTTTAGGTCGTTTTTAAGATTACCCTTCAAATGTAATTGGGCTTCTCAAAGACCCCTAATGTAAAGCGTACCTGCATGGGCACTGATTCGGACAGGTCCTTCTTCATGTTTGAGCCGCGTCCATCTGCAGTGCTGTTTAAATTTCAAGGGAACATAGCTTAAAGCTTTTGTAACTATATCATTTACTGTAGTATAGGACAAATCAGTGAAAAAAATCGATGAAAATATTATTGCAGCAGCACATCGTATTAAGTAGGGGTCAGAAAACCTGGAATTATTATTTTTTTGGTTCATTTTGTTTGTCAACAGAAATGTAGCTACTTTTGTATTTTTTATTTCTATTTTTTTCAATGTTTTAAATTATTTAAATAATCTAACTAATGAATTAACTTATTTTAACCTTAGGAACAAGATATTACTTCAAATATATATTTTTTCTGGTTATTTTATTTGTCAACATAAATGTTGATTCAGTTATATTTTTTAACTTATTTAAATATTATAAATGATGTATTAATTTACTGGACTGAAGTGCAAGAATCACTTCAAGTATTGTTTTTCCAGTTAATTTTTTGTCAACATAAACATAGGCAATTGTATATTTATTAATTTATATAAATTTAGTTAAATGTATTTAAATGAATTAAATAATTATTAAAGTAATTCATTCATTTATGTTTTAACCTGAACAAAGGTACAATAACTATTCCTATTTTTTGTGGTTCAGTTTTGTTTGTGTTAACATAATGTGTATATGTACGTCTACAGTATATACATAATATATATATATATATATATATATATATATATATATATATATATATATATATATATATATATATATATCATTATTATTATTATTATTATTATTATTATTATTATTATTATTATTATTATTGCCTTTATTTAACCAGGCAAGTTACTTAAGAACATGGTCTTATTTTCAAACATGCATATTATTATTTAAATAATCAAAATAATTAATTTAGATTTTAATCTGAACTCGACGTAAAACAATTATTAATTTCCTTTCTTGTTAAATTTGTTTGTTAATATAAATGTAGATGGAGTGTGTATATAATTGATTTAAATTATTTAAATAATAAATTAATTTAGATTTTAACCTGATTTTTTTTTCTGTCAACATAAATATTGCTTTTTTATATTTAATAATTTATATCCATTTAAATGTATTTACAATTTCTACATTTATAATTAACTCTTTTTTTTTTTATTATAAACTTATACTGCAGTCACCTTTAACTTTTTTCTTTTTTGAGATTTATTCTATGAGATATTGATTTGTCATTTTCAAATTAATCCAAAGTTTTTTTTCTTGTTATTTTATCTCATCAGATACCATGATAAATTGGAAGTCACCAGTAACTTCTTGGGAGCCATGTGGTTAATTTCCATAACCTTCCTGTCTATTGGTTATGGTGACATGGTGCCTAACACGTACTGTGGAAAGGGAGTGTGTCTCCTTACTGGAATCATGGTGCGTCTCTCTTTTACCCTAATAATTATACAAATCTTACATTAAATTCTATGTTTAAGACATTTATGTCATTGTGAGTTTATCTGCATATATTTTACAGTTATTAGTGTCCATTCAGCCATAACATCATTACGCTATAAAGCCTTTTTGTGGAGGAACTGTTTATAAAAAAAAAATGCATGTCACGTCTTCCATGAAATTCTGTTTTTGAGATATTTACATCCTTGTGAGTTTATCTGCATATTTTTTACAGTAATTAATATCCACTCAGCCATAACGTAGTCAAGCTGTGAAGCCATTTTACAGAGGAACTGTATACAGTATATAAAAGCTTTTTGAACTTTCTTACTATAGGACTGTTTTCACCTGGTATTAAGATGCATTTTGGTTGATCAGATCACAAGTGAACGATTCTAAATACGAGTTTAAACAGGGTCTAAAATATTTTGAGCTTGTCCGCTTTTGACCACTTCCAGAGATGCCTTCATCGTGGAGATGCTCATGTGGTCAAATGCATCCGAACAGACACAATAGACCACCTATTCTTCGCCTACACTCTTAAAAATAAATGGTTCTTTGGCAGGGTGTATGGTTCTATGAAGAACCTTTACTATCCAAAGAACCTTTCCATTGCACAAAATGTTCTTTGTAGTGCAAAAAGGTTCTTTAGACTAGAAAATGGTTAGAAAAAAATGGTTGTTTAAAGAACCTTCCACAAAACGGTTCTTTGCGAAACCAAAAATGGTTCTTCTGTGGAATCACTGTAAAAACCCATTTTTGGTTCTTCTTGGCATCTTTATTTTTAAGAGTATACTAACCTGATTAGGGATGGGTACCGAAAACCGGTATTAAACGGGCCCCGGGGGTGAATTTTGAAAGACCGTTGTATCGATAAGCTCGGACGTTATCGGTTCTTCTGTCGGTACTTTTGAAAATACACGTGACGAGAGAGAGAGAGAGAGAGAGAGAGAGAGAGAGAGAGAGACCACGAGCAAAACGACAGAGGACAGAATTAAACAGTCAAACATAGCCTGGTTACACTTTAGATCTGTGATAGTCTGATTTTATTTTAGATTTTGGCTTCCAAAGATTAAAATAATATTTATGTCTAGCGCAACTTATAGGCTAATTCCCTTTGCAGCAGTAGCCCACGCTGTCATTTCTCCATAAAACTCAAACGCAATGACAGAATCAGCACGATCAGGGATTGTTGTAAAATACAGTCTAGCTACTGTTGGTAAATTGTGGGGACGCGTTTTAATAATAAAAAGAGCGATTAAGCACAAAAATGTGCGCAAGAGGATGTTCCCAAGTCAGCGCGCGCCCTCCGAAACAGCCGCAACGAGACGAGCAAATTACACTTTCGGTTTCACACTCGCGTCTAAACGATCAAATGTACACAAACATCTAGGTCAAAATCCCGGCTTGGAGAGTCTCTTAAACACAACAGTTTAACAGTTTTAGTTTGTGTCTAAAATGGACGTAGTTATTATGGATATAGTCAGGAGAAAGTGTAGTGTATCTGCCTATTATCAGTCGCCTATAGATCTGCACATCTGTCTTAAAGAGGCAGCGGTGTAAATAAACATGCTGATGAATTACTGCGAATTAAACAACCAAATGCAAAGAGAAAATCACTCACAGCTCTTGAATTAATAACTTCAGCTTTATTACGCATTATTTTGGCTATTTATGATAAACTATGCAGTGTTATTTTACTAGAATTCTTCCTGAAATTAAAGCACTGTATTGGCCTATATAATGTGTATTTTTGTTAATTGTGTGTGTGTGTGTGTGTGTGTGTGTGTGTGTGTGTATATATATATATATATATATATATATATATATATATATATATATATATATATAAAATCTCAAAAAGTACCGATAAGAATACCGTTAAAGTACCGGACCGATAAGCAGTATCGGTAAGAGTAGTAATATCGTTAAAATCTTAACGATACCCATCCCTAAACCTGATGCGTAAAATTTGTGGGAAGCTCGCTAGCCAGATGGGATTTAAACTTTGTTGGCTGAAGACCCAAGTTTGGTTTGAAGATGAAAAAGCTCCAAGCACAATGTTCTTTCACAATCCTGATTTCTAACATGCACTCAGAGTGTTCACCATGGTCTCGTGGCTGTCAGAGCAGAAATGAAAGCCTCTGCTCTCTTGTTTTTTCAGTTGTCTCCGGTCACGTTCATATGTAAATTGTCTGAGCTAATTTTGTCCATTAGATAGATCTTTTAAAAAGGCCATAAATGTAACCACCCATAGACTCTACCCTTGAAGAAATCAGGATAGAAGTGGTTAATAGTGGACAAAAAAGACGGAATAAAACAACTGGTATGAACTAGGATTCACCTACTTGTGATCCGATTGATCAAAACTCATCTTAATGCCAGGTGTAAACAGGGCCTAAGATGTTTGTTGTGGTCTGTGTGTTTTTTTCAGGGGGCCGGCTGCACTGCCCTAGTGGTGGCTGTCGTAGCCCGGAAGCTAGAGCTCACCAAGGCTGAAAAGCATGTCCATAACTTTATGATGGACACTCAACTCTGCAAAAGAGTGAGCATGTTTTAATATACAGAATTAACATAAGACTTTAGCTAAGTGAAAAACAAGCAAGTATAAAATCAGTGTTAAATGGAGCAGTCAAACTCGCTGCAAAAAGCACTTAATGCCAAATGTTGATGCTGCATAAGCTGTGGACGCTAGCCAACATTCACTTGATGATACCATTTTCTAGACGAAATCTGGCAAGCATATCTCACCGATATCTCTAATTCACCAGAACCTTGCAGGGTCTACAACTAGCACTTAAAAGGATAGTTCACCCAAAAATGTACTCATCCTTAAGCCATCCTAGGTGTATAAGACATTCTTTTTTCAGATGTATTCAATCAGAGTAAAAAAAAAAATTGTATTAACCCCCTGGAGCAGTGTGGATTAATTTTATGATGGATGGATGCACTTTTTTTTTTTTGGCTTCAAATTTTGGGCTGCCATTCACTGCGATTGAATCTGAAAAAAGAATGTCATAAACACCTAGGATGGCTTGAAAGTGAGTAAATTATTAGATAATTATAATTTTGGGTGAACTATCCCTTTAACACTTTATTTCAGGAATATCCACTTAAATGTTTTAATGTAGTAGTAAGTTCCCAAACATTCTGTAACTGTACGTCTTTCTGTCTAGCTTTACTGATGTTTTAAATGATTTTCTTAACTGGACTTAATCTGCTGACAGGTGAAAAACACGGCTGCTAATGTACTCAGGGAAACATGGCTAATCTACAAACACACAAAGCTTGTGAAGAAGGTTGACCATGCCAAGGTCCGGAAACATCAGCGCAAGTTTCTGCAGGCCATTCACCAGTACGTATATTCGCAACATTTATGCTTTATATTGCTACGTGTGCCGTCCACCTTTGTATTTTATATGTGATGAAATATTAATCTACAATTTTTGGTGATTTAAAACTGGATTTAGTTCAAGTTCACTCTTTCCAATTTAGGGAATCTACTCAAATAAAAAAATGCCTATGGAGTTTATGAAACTGAATTGAACCTTTTAGACTGAGTAAACCTCATATTTCTTTCCTAATGTATTGATAATTTACAACATTTTCTTATGGGTGTCCTCGAAGCGGAATGGAAATGATGTGTACTACGGAGCCCGTAAAGGTGTGGAAAAAAGGTGATGGAAATAAAATATGAGATGGGAGAATAAAATAGATTTCAATGCTTTTGCATTGTATTGCAATCATATAGTTGGCTAATTATATTGTATGTAATTTTTGAAAATTTGCTATCAATATGCGGGGTATTGAAAAATAGTTTTTGAATGCTCGCTTTTTACTTTCACTTTCCAATTTCCGTTTACGCATACCCTGTGTATAAGGAGCGGCATGTTTTACAAGATCTGTGAATGATGCTCGGGATCTGTTGCACACCAATTCCTCCGCCATCATCCTGTCAGTCATCTCTGATGTACTGTAATGTAACCTCACCATGTCCCTTTAAGGGCTCCGTAGAATGCATTATTTATTTTTCATGCCTTCGGGCACATCCCCAATTTTTTGGGGGGGTTTACCTGTCAGATCATGGGCTGAGAATGATTAGATTAAATACTTTAGATGATTAGGGTTAGTATATTGGACAAGCTGCATAATTTGTGTACATTAATGACCAAATGCACCTTTGTCTTGGTGAGATGTTAATGTAAACACAGTCATGTTGTATTACGTGAATGTAAACGGGCAATATCGGATCAGTGCATTGGAACTTGCCATGTAAATGCAGCCTGTCTATGTCTATTATGAAATTATTAATCAAACATCAATAATGGCAAGAAAATAACAAAACTAACTGCTATTAATTATATCTTTGTTCTTTATTACTGACTGTTTATTAGAATAATTACTTGGAAAAACTTAAAGCAATAATGTTTACTTACAGTGGGGCCAAAAAGTATTTAGTCAGCCATCAACTGTGCAAGTTCTCTCACTTAATAAGATGAGAGAGGCCTTTCATTTTCATCATAGGTACACTTCAACTTTGAGAGAGAATGAGGGGGGAAATCCAGAAAATCACATGTTGCTGGTAGTTTGTACATCTGTTGTACTCTATTTTGGTTTCATCTGACATTCTCCCAATCCTCTTCTGGATCATCCAAATGCTCTCTAGCAAACTTCAGATGGGTCCGGACATGTACTGGCTTAAGCATGAATACACGTCTGTCACTGCAGGATTTGAGTCCCTGGCGGTGTAATGTGCTACTGATGGTAGCCTTTGTTACTTTGGTCCCAGCTCTCTGTAGTTCATTCACTAGCCTTTGACAGCTCTTTGGTCTTGGCCATAGTGAAGTTCGGAGTCTGACTGTTTGAGGTTGTGGACAGGTGTCTTTTATACTGATAATGCATTCAAGCAGGTGTCATTAATACAGGTAACGAGTGGAGGACAGAGGAGCCTCTTAAAGAAGAAGAATCTTGCTTTTTTTGTAGGTGACCAAATACTTATTTTCAACTACAATTTGCAAATAAATTCTTTAAAAATTGAAAATCTTTGTGATTTTCTGGATTTTTTTCTCATTCTGTCTCATATAGTTTAAGTGTACCTATGATGAAAATTACAGGCCCCTCTCATTTTTTTTAAGTGGGAGAACTTGCACAATTGGTGGCTGACTAAATACTTTTTTGCCCCACTGTACAATAATAGAGATATACTTGAAGTCAACTAGGCATTGCTTTTATTTAATTTGTTTATATTTAAACTAATCTTTAACTTCTTATATAAAAGAGTGTCTTCAATGGAATATTATTAGTATTTGGTATTGTAGAGAGTAACCTTGATACATGACTTGCTCTCAGCTCACCCAGAATATGTGCTGGGCAGAATAGTGTTTACATTCAGCTCATGCAAAAGCACTGAAGCATTTTTCACTATTGATGGAAATACCATGAAAAATTGAAGTGAGACAAAAATGTTGCTAAATGGTCTGGCAATGCAAATTAGATATTTTTTTTATTATTATTTTTTATTTTTTGGTGTGGTGTGGTGGGCAACTTCAGGATTTTAAAAAATGTATTCTGTGTTCCATTTGTTTTGCCTTAAATCACTGCAGAGCTCAGAAGTAAGTCATGTCTTCTCTCTTTCCTTACCATTGGAAACCCTTTTCATTTTTACAAGTCTTATTCAGCGATATCAACCAACATAATGAACATTGAAAACATTTGAAGCTGGGCATCATTTTTATTTAGACTTGATATCCATTAACGATATTAAGACAAATAAGATTTGAAAGGCTTACCAACCTGTTAAGGTACTTGAGGGAAAGGTTCTTCGCATCTTCTCAGCTTCAAATTTATCAGATGCCACAATGTCCGAAATTCATTCATCTAGCCTGTACCAGATTTCCACAGAACACTGCACTTTGATCCTTTTAGTCGTACCACCATGTACAATCTGCTAGTCTGGTGGTCTGCAGTGTTTTCTTGCAAACACAAATCTATTGCAAATCAGAGATGAGTTTAGAGGAATACCAAATGTAAATGTTAACTTAAGAGACTGCATGAGACGTTTAGACACAAGCTTCAGCATTTGGTACTCGTTTCCTTTCACTTGGTTGGTTCTTTTTAAAGGGACAGTTCACCCAAAAATGTTTAATTCTGTCATCATTTACTCACCCTCATGTTGTTCCAAATGTGTATGTCGTACTGATGTCTGATTTGTGAATGAATTGAATAACTTGGGTTGCAGTCATATTCATACAAAAAAATAGTGCACTACATAGAATTTGTCCTTTTGTGTTCCTCAAAGGAAAGAAAGTCATACAGGTTTGGAACAACATAAGGCTGATTAAATGATGAACAGAATTTTAACTTTTGGCTGAACTAATCCTTTAAGTGCAGCAACATTTTCTGGCCGTGTTATAGGGTCTCTGATGTGAATCGTCAGTCCTGCCTCTGTTTGGCACGCAGTCAAAGTGAAAGCACGACTGCTGAGCACAACAATTCATTTATAATGTATTTGGCCTTCACTTTTACGAGACCACATAAACATTCCCTTGCCTAATGCATACAATCATAAAATTCTATAAATATCTGCACATGAAATGCTTCGTAAACTCAAATCGCCCCGTGTTGCTCGAACTGCGGAGAAGGTAACAATTTCATCTGGAGTGCAGGGAACTATGGAGGTCTGGGTACAGAAAAAAAAACAGACCAATTTTGGCCCTCCCAAAATTGAGAGTTCATATTTAAAACAGTACAAGCACATGTGAAAAAGTACAAAGTGTTCACCTTTTATTTTCCATAAAGCTTGCACACTTGAGTTTTTCACACTTGTTTTATCGTTTGCTTTGGGAGGGGGAGCGTTTAAATCAAATGGATGGTTGGGATTTGTTTAGGTTGTTTTGTTAACTCTGGAAAAGACAAAGTATTTCTGAAGAAGCCATCATGTTGTGTTTATATTCTGCATGTGAGAATCGTTGAAAAGCATTTTTCTCAAGACATTTTATTAAGATCTGACAAAAAGTTCCTCATTCTACACTTACAAAACTCTCTTCGCCATCTTCCCTTTCTGGGTTTTGTCCATGCTTTCCTAGAGGAAAGCCCAGCTTTGTGCATCTAGAGTTTCTGGTGGTAGCTTTCTGAATTCATAGGCACTGCAATTAGGTTCATGCTAATGCATCACTACTAACACATCTGTCTTTTCCATGGACCACAAACCATGTGTCCACCACATTTTTTTTCCATCTGTTTGCACATGTGACACTGGCTCCATTCTGACATATAATGAATGTTTTCAGCTACATCTCATTGAGTTTTAATGTCTGCAGTCTCAGTGTTAAGGTGGTGTTCAAGGTGTGTTTTCACACATTTTACACTGTTCTTGTTACAGTAGAGCTGTATAGTCTTGACGTCAAGTTGTAGGCCTGCCTTTCAGCTGCCATAAAAAGGTGTTAAAATCCAGCCGTTTGCTAAAATCATTTAAATTCATTTTTTCTTCATTAATGTACACACCACACCCCATATTGACAGAAAAACACAGAATTGTTGACATTTTTGCAGATTTATTTATTGCTCCCTCCTTTAAAGGAGTCTGAATACTTTCCTTACCCACTGTATATACAAATTTAGTTTCAATCTCAAGTAAAAATCTCTTGGCTCTTTTAAAACTGGACTTTAAAGCAACTTTAAAGAACATTATGAATGCATTTCATGCTTTTATTACTTCATCATTGTCTAACTGCATTTCATTACTGTCCATGCCACTTTTGCTGAAAATCTGAATCAGGTCACCATCTAAAAAGTTCTACAGCACATTTTCTTGACTTTGAGGTATTACTGTACAATCCATATCCATATGCTTATGGAGTTTTGGACGATGCCTCAATTGTTCTTTTCAATTCTTTCTTTTTCATTTTACTTCCTGTGGCTGAATACATTTGCATGTCTGACTGGACAAAACTGGAATGTAAATGTTTGCATGTGGGCATATCATAATAATGGGGGAAACTTAGACCTTCATAATACGACACTTAGACCTTCTAGATTTCAGCCTAATTATCAAACTCTGTTTCTTCTCTTTTCCCTGCTAATTTTCCTGCTCTTTTCATTGACACCTCATCATAACCTCCTGCACTTCCTTTTGCACTCCTTCCTCTTTAAACTTCTGCCTCCCTTGTATATATCTGTGTGTCTTCTTTCCTTGCGGCCCATCTTGTTTGCTTTGTCTGTCCACCTGCTCCCTGGCTTCTTTTTTTCCCAGACTGCGAAGTGTGAAGATGGAGCAAAGGAAGCTGAATGACCAAGCGAACACGCTGGTGGACTTAGCAAAGGTGTGTACTGTATTGCTTGTTCACCTTAGTAGATTTATAGTAATGGCATGCTTGTTTAGTATAGTCTTGTACTGTAAGGATTATGTGAGAGTGTGTGTATTAGACTAGATTTTGTATTAGATTGTGTTTTAGTAGATTATAATTTCAGGAGGCGTGTGATGACAAGGCTATGTTATGTACACTACCATGCAAAAGTTTGTTGTAAAAATTATACATATATATAATATATATATTATAATATATATTATATATTATAATATATAAAAATTATATATATATAAATATATATATATATAATTATTATTATTATTATTATTTATTATTATTTTTTTTTCAAAATACAAGACATTAATACAGCAAGGATTCATTAAATTGAAAAAAAAAAAAAAAAAGAATTATTTTAATCAGCCGGGATTCATTAAATTGACCAAAAGTGTCAGGAAAGACTTTTATAATGTTACAAAAGATTTCTATTTCAAATAAATTCTGTACTTTTGAACTTTCGGTAATACATTATAATAACTTTCAGTCATAAGTCACTTATAAGTTATTAATTACAAAACATGATTATATGGTCATAAAGATTAATCGGTGATATGCTAACATTTTACATCTCGGTTTCCACAAAAATATTGTAATAATCGTGTAATATATACAGCATGTTGTAAAATAAATCTAAATTTAAAAAAATTAAATGTCTAAATAACATAGATGTCTGGAACAATATATAGACATTTTATTTAAATTAGGGGTTTTTCCATAATTTTTTGTCTTAATGTCTTAATTTTGTGTCTTAAAATTCTGAATGCAAAAAATACCTCACTACATTCACCAGAGCACAATGTGTTGAATACTGTATCCCACAATGCAATGCGCTTGACCCTGACCTTTCATTAACTGTGATTTTTACTAAAATGTATTTCTAAATCAAACTCCTATATTTTTACGCAACAGTTAAATAAACTTCTGGTGGTCTTTGGTCACAGGTTTTTAAAATCTGAATGCTTTCATTTTTTTCTGGTCAGTGCCTATACTATGTGCAGGTGTTTTCCATGCCATTGGACACATAGGGTATATGTATGTGTGAGTCTATTTATTTTATTGTGATTGTCAGTGATTGTCAGTGATTTTATTGTGATTCCTCAGACGCAGAATGTGATGTACGACCTGGTCTCAGAGCTGCAGGAGCGCAGCGAGGAGCTGGAAAAGCGGATCGGTCACCTAGAGGCAAAACTGGACTCCATAAACAGCAGTCTGCAGGCTCTGCCTGGCCTGCTCTCACAAGCCATACAGCAGCAACAGCACCACCTGCTGGACGGGCTGACCCAGCGCGGATTCACTGTCACGAGACCCTCCTCGCAGACCTCCGAACGTTCCTGGGCATCGTCCGTGCACCGACGGAGATCACCTTCTACCGCACCACACACATCCTCCGATAGCGGCTAGCACGCTCTCACACACTCGAAACCATGCTCTAAACCTACACACACACTCCGACACACCTCTGTCATCAACTAACACTGCTAAATATACTTTTAGTACTAAAACGTTAACAAGAATGACAACTTCAACACACTGGAATAAAATGTAATGAATTAACACATCATGGTAGAGATATGGTTTATGTTTAGCCATTGTATGGCTGTTTAAAGTTAGCTTTTTTGTAAAGCCCTTGTATAGTATGGACTGGATTCAGACTGCAGGGGGTGGAATGGATTTATACAGAGAGATATAGTTGGGAAACAGAGCACTAAATGGAACTAAACCCATGAAAATAAAGAGGACTGAGAAGGAAGGAAAAATGTGAGGGAGAGGAAGTCACCGGAGACTTCCTGTCCATGGCAGTGTTTGAAGATGTAGGCTACGTTCAGATTAGCATACTAGCATACTACTTACTGTTGATGCAGTATATATTTGTGTACAGTGTGCAATTTTGTCTGTGCATAAAATACGTTACTACATTTCCCAGAGCACACTGCATTGATACCGTATCCCACAATGCAATGCACTCGACTTGACCTTCCATTTTAATGGTGGTTTTAATTGTATATTTCCAGATTGAACTCTAAAATAAGACATTTTAACCGAAAATGTAATTATCCCTCTGGTGGTGTTCGGTCACTTTAGACCAAATCATTTTACATTTTGAATTTTTTTACGTTGTTTAACTTTTTAGACAGAATGGCACAAAACTTGTGGCACTTACTAGATTAATACATACAATGTGGGCATCATTAGAAAAGGCTAAATGGTCTTTAAAATAGTCACACTTGTGATCGCCGCGGTTAAAAATGAGAGCTATAGGAAATAAAGTTTCCATGATGAGGTAGTCCGTGGTAATTTTGATGAATATTGTCTAGTACCATGAAATTCCCTCAAAATACAAAATATTAAAGATTATTTAATATTATTTAAACAAAGTATAGTACATTTAATTTCATTTTTTAAAAATGTATGCTTACAGTCTTCGGTCTCATTTGACTGCCGAGGATCACAAGAGTGAAGCTGAATTGAGAAATACCTTAGGGTTGTAAGTGGAATATAAATGTATTCCAAAATGATAACTGGACGCTACTCTCTGAATTAACATTTAATTGAATTTTAAAAAAATAATACAGTATACTGCACAGTATTCAGTAAGTACTAAGCTGGTATTCTATTCCGTTGACTAGAAGCTTATAGAATTGTTGTTGAGTTCATTGGAGGTGAGGAAGGGCCTTTGGAAGACTGCTGATCAGGTTTATTAATCATTACTAGATATATCGAAATGTAACCAAATATAAGGATTCAGAGCAACAGGTGTCTCTTTTGTGTTTTACAGGAGCCACATAATAATATGTGGCCAGTCAACACAAGATTCAGGATGAGCTTCCAAGGGTCCTTCCAGCTCTTTTAGCTCAAGCAATCTTCAAGACAGCCTGGGGATGTGATGGGAAGGAAATACTGTACTCAACCCCCTTGCATGTTTCAATGCAAATGATGATGGAGATAGGATGGTTTTCTCTTCATTTTTCCTTTCTTTTCCTTTCTCATTTTTTTACTGAGATTCCTTTTTTATCATTTACCTACATTTTTATAGCTTGTAGAGGATATAGAAAATGTTTTCCGCAGAGTGGCAGCATAGTTGAAAACATGCATTCCTTGATGAAAATTCACCTAAACAAAATGTAGAAACAAACAACAGGAGATGAATCCCACACTTGGTTATCATTACCCCTTACATGAATTAACCAATTTGGTTCCCAATTCTAGGTTTAGAACAAACATGTCAAGATGTGATTGTCATTACGGGTTTGAAAAACAGCAAACTGCCTTTACTGTGTGTCTTTGGCCTTGTTGACCAAGCTGTAGCGGATTAACTTAATGCTGGGCTCCAACATAAAGAAATAAATGAACAAATCCACTACCTAGTCACAGTGCATTTTTATCAACTTTGTCTTCGTTGGACATGTTGTCTTTACAATAACCCTTCTTTGGTCCATTTTTGGACAACGGCGTAAGCGGTAGTAGGCCTAATGACGCAGGATGTGGGACACAACCTAGAAATAGCAATCCACTCCCGTTTAACCATGTAGAACCTTTGAGCTGAAGAAAATGTGCAGCATTTTTTAGGTCACTCTGAACAAGCAACCTGTAGTGCTTTTTCGAGTGCTTTTTTCTCTCATTCTTCATCCATCCATCTGATCCTAACCCTGATTTGCAAAATTAAGTTTGACTACAGTCTATTTGAAGGAAAGGATTGTAACCTTCTTGTAATAATTTAATGGGGTTTTTTTTATTATCAATTTTTATGTTTTTTAATTATTATTATTTTTAATTACACTGCTGGCTCTGACTCAGTTCTAATTGGGCGATTCCGCCGATTGGCTGACAGCCTGTTTCTCCTAAATTGTAGTAAAAATGTCTCTGGTGCTTAAGTAAGGTAACTTAAGGGAAGATGAAAATTCAAGATAAAAATTACTCTATGATTTACCTACCTCCAGTCATCCTAGGTGTATATGACTTACTTATTTCTGATAAAGACAATTGGAGTTATATTAATAAATATCCTGGCTGTTCCAAGCTTTATAATGGCAGTGACGGGGTCCATTGAGTTTGAAGCTCAAAAAAAGGGCATCCATCATCTTAAATGTACTCTACAGGACTCCGGGGGGTTAATAAAGTCTTTCCGAAGAGAATTGATAGAGTTTTGTAAGAAAAAATATCCATATTTAACACGTTATAAATATAATATCTACTTTATGCCAGAGCAAATCATGGGGTAATTTTCACTAATCCTTTAAGAGCAATGTTCATTTACTTTTAAATCGTATTTAGATATAAGTTTAGCATGTGCAGGATGATGAAGCATCAGCCAATGCGCTATTGTAGGAAATAAATAGAAACATTTGCTAATTTGTAATGAAAAAAATTCCACCAAAAGACCATCTTACATCTGACTACTACTGGGTAACCCGCACACAGTCAGGATAAAAAAAAAATTAAAGGATAGTTCATCCAAAAAATGAAAATTGTATAATCAAGACAGTTGACGGGACTCAATGACTTCCACAGTATTTTCTACTCTGAGAGTTGATGGCTAAGGGTCAACTGTCTGGTTGCCAACATCTTTTATGTTCAACAGAATAAAGAAACTCATTCAGGTTTGGAACAACATGAGGGTGAGCAAATGATGACATAATTTTCATTTTTGGGTGAACTGGGTGGTGAGACCATCGCTGGCCCACAGGGCATCTTCCCCCGAATATGTTGTTTGTTGTTTTTCCTCCTACTATAGGCCTACTAGCTATAGGCTATGATGTAGCCCACAGAAACAGGATAGGCATATAGCCTAATTCAAATCAGTCTATATAGCCTACTACTTTATTTCCACACATGTATTTTTTTAGTTGCCGTGTAATAAGCAAAATAGTTCACACTCACAGTTCACCTAGTGGCGCGTCAAACACCGATGATTATCGCAAAATCTCTTATGCAGTTGTGAAAGTTGATATATTCAGTCAGTACAAAGGAGTGGGTGCTGTGATCCGGACAAACCTGTCTCATCTCGTCCTCATTGATATTCTTTCTTGTATTATGTCTTGTTTTAGTAATTGACTTCAGCGCTACAAAGCGTTTCAGTGACACACACAGCATGCATAAACATGTGATCAAAATACAGTTAAATGCGAATAGCTACTCAGAATGAAGATTACTCTCCCAAATGGTTGTACAATCATACAGGCGGTGTCCAGTGGCATATTATGAGTAGGCTAAGTTATATATATATATAAAAAAAAAAATTAACTGCGAAATGCTGTAAAGCTGAGAAATAGGTTTACCTGCATCAAAAAAAAAAAAAAAAAAAAAAAAATGGCTCAGTCAGGTAGCGCAAATTGGCAGAAATTGCCCATTTCTTTATCAATGCCTCTAAATCTCATTCAAATTAACTTTTTCTCTCTTTCTCGACAACATAGGGAAGACTGGGGTAAAATGAGCCACAAGGTAAGACGACCCCTTGTTTCTCTATGCAGCCAAACACTAAAGCATGTGACAGCATTTTCATGTAGAAGCAATCATTTTTATCTGTGGGGTTGCACATGTTGAATGTGGTTATGATATCCAAAAAAAGGAATTCTAACCTTTCCACATGAATTTCAGTAATGTCTGGAGTTTGGATGAAACTATGGGAAACTTGTAGACATCACATTACAGTTTTTAGACCTTATAGAGCTCCAAGCTGACAAATAAGTAAGATAATATTGTGAATGTTGTTTGTGGTCATCCTACTCCATCTGTTCACACTTTCTGTAAAAAAAGAAACCCGCATGAAACTTTCACAGCCATAAAGCTGTTTTACACTAAAATTCTTCTGTCAAAACTGTGTAACCCCAAGTGCTCTGGTGTGGGGAAATGCCTTCTGCATTAATCTTTGAAAAAAAAGCACTTTCTCTCTTTTCCGCAAGCATGCTTACTCAACACTCCCAGGTCAGACTTCACTCAGTGAATATTTATTAATATTTAAGAACCAAAACAAATAAACCTGGCACATTTTTCTTGCAGTTTTGTTGAAATGGGGACACTCTAAGTACAGCCAAGGGCACAGAAATAATGTGAATGAATGGCTTTATCAATTATTTACACACACACACAACCACTCACATATATATATATATATATATATATATATATATATATATATATATATATATATATATATATATATATATATATATATTAAAGGAGTGGTTGTAAGTTTACTTTTTGTTCATAAAGGGTAAAACAAGCAATTTTGGCTGTTGTTGGCATGCTTATTCTACTCTCTCGATGATTCACAAGAATAAAAGAGTCTTTCGGGATCCCTTAATCTTATTTTAACAGTTATAAGAATAATGAATCTGGTGCAAAAATGTTATTATATTGTTGCCTATATGGCAATGTCATTTTTTCAACTGATGTCATTCGAACATTCAACTAAATAACTTTGAAAAATAAGGCCTAAACTATTAGAACCACACGCTCTTTTGTCCACAGATGGACATGCCACGCAATATTTTTGTGCAACATCTATTCAGTTCAAAATTATATCACAAGTATGGCCATTGTTCTGCTTTTGTGCCAAATGTAAGTTAATTACCATGTTTACATTCCTTAACATTGTTTACAGTTGTTCGTTTATTTTTAAATATACATTTGTATATGTAGGCTACAGCCTTTACATTTCGACATGTAGCAAAAATGGGCAACAGATTATTGAATAGGGCATATACTGTTTTATAATCCCATTTTCCATATACTAGTATTAGTCATCGTAATAAACAATGTAAATAACATCAACCAATCAGACACATAGCTCATATGTTGCTCAAGTATTTAGAATGTTCACTTCTCACCTCGGTTTATTCTCATGCCAGCCTTTGATTCTACGCTAGAGGGCGCTATTTACCTGCTCTATGCAATGAAAGGTCGCTCTTTGAAAACACGCATGTAACTCATGCTTACTTCTCAACATTAAAATCACACTAAAGCGTCACCAACACCTAGCCTAAGTTTTTACATAATGACAAGGAAATTAAAAGAATGGCGTCGAACAGCTGTCAAAAATTTAAATATTAGGCATTTCTTTCTTTTCTATAGTTGTATGCTAGTTCCCAAGGACCTTTCAAGAAGTGATAACATTTGTTGAGGGAAAACAAGTGTAAAAACATCAATAAGTAGGCCACCAGAGTGGATGTCCCTTATGCAATTATAGAAAATGGTATGATATCAACACTTCAAAAGTTAAATATAAAATAAAATATATTTGGAGCAGGTGTGTTTTTTCCCCCATGTAGGCCATAAATATATATAAAATTTATTTTTGTAACGTGGAAAAAAAACACACCTGCTCCAACAAAAATAGTGAAATTATCTTATTTATATATATATATATATATATATATATATATATATATATATATATATATATATATATATATATATATATATATATATATATATATATATATATATATATATATATATATATATATATATATATATATATATATATATATATATATATATAAAACTTAATTTTGATAATATAAAACTATATTTTCAATTTTTTTTAAATTAAGAAATGCCTGAAATTATTTAAAAAAAAATAAAAAATCATAACACTTCATGCAGCCTACGAAAAACACCTGCTTGAACCAAAATAGTGAAATTATCTAATAAATAAATAAATGAATTAATTAATAACAACTTAATTGTGATAATATAAAACTAAGATAATTTCTATTTACAATATTAAAAAATATTATTATTTTTTTATCCACTATAATATGAGAGGGACATAATGAAATACATAGGCAGGCTATAGTTTATATAGTAATGACCGGAATGACCCGCCCCCTGGAGCTTTTGTCCAATGGGATTAAACCTGGACGGACGGTCACGTCCTTACATTAGATCGAGTAAACTTCTTGTTCTGAAGGAAGTTTATTTTCGCAGTCGTTCATGCATTTCCACCCACATCTTTTCCAGGGGGGTCAGGACTGGTGAATCAAAACAATCAGTCCTCTGATAAAGAGAGACAAATAAAGATGTGCTTCACTGCATGCAGGCGCAGGTGGACCAGAGAGATTTAACCGAAAGACAGAGAGAGAGAAATTCTCAAACAACACCTTTACTTTCACCTGCTGAACTTTTTCAATATTGTAGACATCAAAAGCAACTGAGAACTGAATTTGAAGACGAAGAAGAATAATCTGGGATAATAATACCATTTTAATTTAATCAGAAGTCACATTCAAAAAGGTAAACAATGTTTTCTGTGTTTATTTTAGGTTTGCATAGCCTGCATATTTTAGATATGTATATATAGTTTATATTTTAAAATGTATTTAGCTGTTTATAAAGTATTTTTTGACATTGATGCGTTTAAGCTTCTTATCAAATGAATTGTTGTCTCAACAATTAATGAAACTAATTGTAGTGCGTTATAGACGTGCAGCAGTTTTACGACCAGGAACAATAAGAGATTTTATGATCTTTGCTCCTACTTTTCGTAGGTCTGGAGTTCATACACCATCTTATTCAGAAATACTATGCTAATTTTACGTTTGAACAGTAGGCTATGGTAATACCATGGGTTTATAGACATATGTTTCTTTTTGTATTTGATCTATTTACCGTGGTGTTTTTTACTTGCGTATTGAACTACAGTAATACCATGTTTTTTGGCCATGTAATGTGGTAGTATTCTTTTAAATATCTTGTGTTATGTATGTACCTTTGTATATACCCTGACGCTGCTATAGTTTTTATGGACGACGACCACACAATTTCAGCCTGAAAAAGTGTAATCACCTTTTTTTACCCTCTCACATGTTGGTCATTCAAAAGATTCATTAATTAATCATTAAAACAAACCTGTGACGGGATGGTAAATAAGAAAGGATTGTCTTGAGGACACCTGATCTTACAACTGTATCTGCCTGCGTAGGCACCCGCTCTCCAGAACGGCCCAGACAGTGAAGCTCTTGTGTTTTTCTATCCAAGCCTCTCTTTTTTTCTTTCTTCTTTTCTTTTTTTTAACCTCAGGCCTTTATTACCATGGGAACCATGCGCAGACATAGTGCAGCCTTGACTTTTTGCTGTAACAAAGGAGAGAAGTTGGGGGAGGCTGGGCAGTAGGTGAACAAATAGTAACCAACAAGGCAAATGGAATAGTTTATCTAGGCCCTTGCCAAGGTCTAAAAGTGTAGTACGCATTCTTCTCTTGTTGTGGTTTTGCACGCTACAGTAGATACTGAGACAGAAGACTTTTAAATAAAACAACGCATGCTTCTTGTTTTTCCCTGTTTCAATATTATATTGTATTAATGTCAATAAAATCATGACATTACAATTTTTATAAACAATGCGAGGACTTTCATATCTCCTCTATAAAAAAAATGAAGAAGAAGGAAAAAAAGATACAGAAACAGAAAGAACTTTTCATGAATTAGCTAAATATCTCACAGTAGATTGTGCTGTAGCTGTATCTATCAATGGTAACATGAAAGTACAACCAGTATTCGACTGTACTCAACATATAACCTCCTAAGATTATTAGACACATTTTAAGTTGTGGATTTTGAGTCCTGTTCTGTCTAGTTTTGCCCTGTTTGTGACCTTATCTCTAGAGCATATGATCTAAAATTAAACAAACGGCATATTTGACAGGAACTGAAATCTATGCATTTCAAAGTCAGTGCTGGACAATGGTTGAGATTGAGTTTAACTCCCACGGTCAGGCCTGTAAACAGTGGCTTTGTGTGGACAGACTCTGATCCCTGGTGCCGATGTCTCCGCTCTGTTGTTACCTCACACTGATCAACAACACAGTTATTTCAGCACAGTGATTACACGGCTTGTGGTTTTGGGTAACATCATTTTGGCCTGTGCATTAATTGATGTCACTGACCACGTGCTGACCTTTAAAAAGACATTTAAAGGGACGGTTCACCTTAATTATAATTCTGCCATTGTTTATTCACATGCTGTTCCATTCTTTCCAGAGTACAAAAAGGAGAATTACTATCCAGTAATTATATTTATATGAAATTCCATGGCAGCTCCTATACACTTCCATTCAAAAGTTTTTTTTTTAAAGATATTAATACTTTTATTCAGCAAGTATGAATTAAACTTGATCAATGTTATAATGTTACAAAACATTATATATCAAATAAAATATGTTTGTGTTTTTTTTGTTTTTTTTTACTTTCTATTAATATAATACTATCCAAAAAAGAAAAGAAAAAAAGCATGATGATTTCTGAAGGATCATGTGACTCTGAAGACTGGAGTAATAATGCAGAAAATCTTGCTTTGCCATCACAGGAATAAATTACATTTTAAAATACATAAAAATAAAAGAGTTATTTTAAGTTGTAATAATATTTGACAGTATTACAGTTTTTGCTGTATTATTGTTCAAATAAATGCAGCCTTGGTGAACATTTTTTTTAAATGTTACAATTTCCAAACTGTAATGTTTGTCTGTGTGTAATTTCATAGACTTGATAAAATAATAATATAAAAATAGATATTATAAAATAATTTATCAATATTTGTTTGTTTCTTCTTTTTTTCTTTTTTTAAAAACTCTTTTCAGTCAATAATTGCATCAGGCAATAAAACATTTGCTAAATCTGTTCGCTATTGTATGCCTTAGACTGGAAAATGGTGCATTGCTTAAATTGGCCTATGTTTATGTTGTTTTTTGGTTTTCTTAAAAAAAAAAAGATTTGTAATTACTTTGTCTTAAAGGGATTATTGACCCAAAATGAAAATTACCCCATGATCTACTTACCCTTAAGCCATCCTAGGTGTATATGACATTCTTCTTTCAGTCGAATACAATTGGATTTATATTAAAAAATGACCTGTCTAATCCAAGCTTTAAAATGGCGGATGAAAGGCAGCCCAAAATTTGAAACTGAAAAAAGTGCATTCTTCCATTATAAAAGTAATCCACACGGCTCCAAGGAGTTTAATAAAGTCCTTCCGAATCTATGGGTTTGTGTAAGAAAAATATCCATAATTAATACGTTATAAAGTAAAATATCTAGCTTCCGCCAGACCGCCTTCTGTATTATGGGATCATTTAAATCTTTGTCTGAACTATTCCTTTAAGAACCTAATCTGTCTGTAATAACTGAGTGATGCTATTCATGTTTACACATTCAATTGCTTCTTTTAGCAGGTCATTGGCCGTCATTGAGAGATGTTTGAGAAACAACCGTACGATAGTCCCCCGATGTACACCCCCCCTTCCAATGGCTTTGGACCCCCGGGGAGCTTCCATGACCCACGGAGTGAATTTGATCTCTTCCCTCCACCTCCAGGATCCTACTATATTGGCGAGGAGGTACCACAGCATTTCTACAAGTGGTTCTCCCCTCCGGGAATTGTGAAGATTATGATAGGGGCCGTTATAATCCTCTGTCTAGGAATCTTCGCCTGCGTGGCCTCGACTCTGGTTTGGGACATGCAGTACGGATTAGGTTACGGATCTAGCTATCCTGGATATGGAAGTGGGTACGGATACGGCAGCGGGTATGGATACGGAAGCTACGGATATGGAAGTGGTGGATATGGTTACGGAGGCTACAATTCTTATCCGACCCCTTACTCGGCAAAGACCAGCATGATCGCCGTCGCTGCCATAAACTTCATCATCGCTTTGGGATTCTTTGCAGCCAGCTTCTCCAAAACAAACACGTTTCGCAGCAGGAAGTTCTACCTGGCGGTGCTTATTGTCAGTTCCATAATGGCTGGGATTCAGGGCATTATAAACATTGTGTACATTGTAGGAGTGAACCCTATGGCCCAAAGCTCCAGCAGCTCATACTACAACCCCATGCTTATGATGTGTCAGAACCTCTACGGCAGCAGTGTGACAGGAATGGGGGCCGGCTTTCCTGTCTATAACCAGTACTTGTACCACTACTGCTACGTGGACCCTCAGGAGGTACCATTTAAATATACAGGATGTTTGGAAATGTCTTTAATTTGTGTCTTCCTTCAAGTCTACAATCAAATGATTACAGCAGACCATAATTTCAACTCATCCCTTAGTGTATAAAATCCATCAGGAAGTGCATTTACTCCTACAATGGAAGCCTGATATAACCGTTGCATTTTGTTTTGAAGAAGTGCAATATGTAATATACTGAAAAAAATATGTTTCAAAGTTTCAGTCATTCTACGTACGTAAATACATAAATTGGGAATGTATTTGCAATTTGAGAAAGTTGCTTATACATATTTTTCTCCGTTTATTTAGGCTGATTTAGTTATTTCTGGCATCAGTTACTCATCCTCATGTCGTTCCAGGCCCATAAGACTTTCATTCATCTTCAAAACAATAATATTGATATTTTTAATGAAACCTGCCAGATTTGAAAGTCCATGTAAACATTGTTAAAAAGACAGTGTTAAAGAAATCCATATGATTTAAGCTTTTATTCACATATAAACATTGATCAACTCACATAGAGCACATCGAAGATGGTAAATGGAAGCTCTTTTTTAATTATTATTATTAAGGTAATTATTAAAAAAAAAGATGTTAGATTAGTTTACTTCTCATTTACAAAACAATAACTTGTTTAACATATTTTTTCACTAAGTATGGGCAACAAGAGATATATTACGAAAATAAATTCAGACCGTTATACCGATTAAAACATGTTGAAGTAGATTCAGCTCTCTTCTCTAAGTTTTTACTTTGACTTTCTGTAGTGAATAATTGACTGGAGTTTCTAAATAAATGAGTAAATAAACAAGTACGCTAAATTACCCAATGAGGAGGGGCCTCGGACTTGTGTTTCCCTCCAGCCCCCCTGAGAATTATAAAAGCTGTTTCCTCAAAACAGCAATTTTGCTTAAGAACAGTTACACCTCAAATACATGAAATATACATTTTAATAGAAAGATTCATACAAACGCTTAACAAATATGTGAATTAGGCTTTCATTGTGAGTACATTACTGTAAACACATTTTCTGTTCCCTTTTGCAAGTTAAGAAACCATAATTCAGTGAGGAGTCAAAATGTGTGCTAATGTAATTATTAATTACCCAGAACTTTCATTTCAATACAGAACTGATTATAAGAGGGAGATGATTATTAAGTTGATATGGCATACAAAATTATTTGTTATAGCATACAATTATAGCATACAAAATTATATAAATAATGATAAATAAATTCTATATGCATTCAAATTAACTATCCAATTTCGTCTTTCCCAGGCAGTTGCAATGGTTTGTGGGTTCATGGTTGTGTTGGCACTGGCTGTGGCAGCTTTCTTCTCGTATAGGACCAGAAGTAAAATCTGGCAATTTGGGAAACCAAACATCTATTGGGACCGACCACTGATGGGAGGAACCGAGGGCAGAGATGTGGAGGATTGGGTGAGTTTTATTACAACTTTGGTTGTCTAGGCTGAGACGTGCTGCATGGAAGAAGAAACACATGGTCACTAATTAAACGACACACCCAGATCAAAGTGGCATGACGTTTCCTGCCTAAGATGATGAAAATGAAAGGCAAGTGTCAGGGTTATTGCTCGTCTCTAAAGCAAACAGTATCAAAAAAATTAGCAGTGGAAATATAGTCATTTCAATCCGCAAGATATGTCATAAATTTATAACTGATATAAAACTGATTATCTCTTCATCACAGCACCTGTTAATGGGTGGGATATATTAGGCTGCAAGTGAACATTTTATCCTTAAATTTGATGTGTTAGAAGCAGGAAAAATGGGCAAGTGTAAGGATTTGAGCAAGTTTGTCAAGGGCTAGACAACTGGGTGAGAGCATCTCCATAACTCCAGCTCTGTGGAGTTTTCTTGGTCTGCAGTGATCAGTATTTATCAGAAGTGGTCCAAGAAAGGAACAGTGGTGAACCAGCAACTGTGGCCTAGGCTCATTGATGCACGTGGTGAGTGAAGGCTGGCCTGTGTGGTCCAAACAAACAGAAAGGCTACTGCAGCTCAAATTGCTCAAGAAGTTAATGCTGGTTCTGATAGAAAGGTGTCAGAATACACAGTTCATCGCAGTTTGTTGCGTATGGGTCTGCATATCCGCAAACCAGTCAGGGTGCCCATACACTGTATTTGATCATAATGTCTGATCAGTGTATATTATAGGCTCCAGCATCCCTTTGACTATCATAGGACAAGCAGTTTAAATATACTAAATTGTTTGGGATAGTCAATCCAGACCTTTGTTTATGTATACTGGGGGAGCGGTTTGAAGGTGTTTCGAAGCCTTTAATAGTTTCAATAGCCTGTGCGACGTTGGTGATAATTCAGTCACAAGGTTGAATGAATTGCTGATATGGTCTGTTTGTTAACAGCCAGCCCAGTTTCGCTGTGATTGATCATTAACCAAACTGTGAAAGTTGAGTAGCTTTTAACATCTCTGGACTGTGAACTTGTTCAACTTTTGTAATACCCAGATGGTTAGTAGACATGCTTGAATTAGTATTCCTTTGAAACGGATTGAATAAATGATATATATCTTTAAACATTTATTTTTTTAAAGTTATATTGTTTAATAAATATATATATTAAATTGTAGTAATATGTCACAATATAAAAAAATTGGTTCCGTATTTTTGATCAAATAAATGCAGGCTTGATGAGCAGAAGAAACTTCTTTCAAAAACATTACAAGTAGTAATGTGTCCAAACTTTTAGCCTGTACTGTATGTGTTGCAGAATGGTTTCAGTGATACAGTACATTTGTGCCGTGTAAGAGAACATGAGTCATGATGTGTGTGCGCATCACACATTAACATTACATTACTCATTGTGACTCTTGAAAAGTAGGAGCAATTCATGCAATAAATGTTATTCATAAAACAGGCAAAATAAGCTTAAATATAATTGCTATCAAATAAAATAAAGTTTGAGTACTCTGCGAGGCTCATCGTAGTAAAGAAAAATAAGTTAACAGATGAGATCTCTTTAATATCTTAAAAATACCTTTTTTACATTTTTATCTTTATAATAATAATTTAAAAAAAATCTCAGTTACAAAGCACAAACACACTCCAAAGTGAGTTATTCTCCATATCAGTAAGCATTGTCTGAACAAAGATTTCTTCCAGGAATGAACACATCACAATATTCCTCATTTTAACAATTCCCACCCAAGACTATAAGTTAAAGTAAGGGGTGTGACATTTCCTGGCGTGAAGAATACAATGTTTTTAGTGGAACGTTGTCGTCTGTACTTGAAAAAGGCAAAGGAAAACTTTCCATTTTTAGTAAATTGGAGGTGTAAAAATGTGCCCTAAGTAGATCATCCAACCATTATCATAGAATGATCAACTTAGCTTATGATCTTCCCAGAGGAAGAGTGCTGCAACAATGTAAAATATAACATTCAAGCATGAAAACCTATTCTAGTAGAGCCCAAAATCGAGACTTTGTAGGAGGGCATAATGCGGTTTTAATTGTTTCAGATTAAATGGAGAGCAAATGGCTCCTCACATTGTCTCCCGAGGCCCTAGAAAAATGTCTCTCCTTTCACATTTCAATGGGATCACAGTGTGCTCACTGCTTAGATTTACAGAGATACCAAAGTCTGCAATAAAAAGTCAGAGATCTCAGTATGAACTCAAACATTTCTCATATTTTTCCAAAACCATCCATAATTCTAAAGCTCTATGCTATTAACAGATGTTAAAATTGCCTCATTTGTTTCTATTTTTACTTCTAGGAATTTTAGGAGAAATGTCTGAGACAGAGTTGCTGCGCTATAACTGAAAATCCTGAGCTATAAACTTCTTAGGAATAAATCTTTCCACCAGTCTGCAGGTTGTTAATGAACCTGTGGTTGGTAGTAAAGGCTCCGTGGGGTGCGGTTTGATTTTGGATTAAGTCCATTGGAAACATAATTACAACCATCATGAGACAGGTCTGTCTTTCTCTGCCCTGGTGCTTTCAGGAGATCTATGAATTCTGACAGCGTTCCACGCACTCCCTTTGAATACCTTTCTCTCTTTGCCTTTCTGCCTCTCCTTCACTTTTTTTCTGGTGAAAAAGGAGGTCACGAGCATGCAACGACCCTCTTTTCTGTGTTCTCAAGCATTCTTTCCCTGCTTATGTAGCGTAATCACGGATCAGCGGTGGCAGTAGCTCATGCAGGGAAATCATTGTTGGAATTCCGGGATGACTTGGGCTCTTCTACACAGTGGCTTTTCCCTTTCTGCCCAGCTGGAGGGAAACGCACCTCCACCCTCTTTCCTGTTGCGTCCTCCCTCCAAATACACAGACATATCTTCACAAACAACCTCTCCAGAACAAAACAAACAATCCCTCTGACACACACACCTGCTTTCATTGTTTTAGCAGTCTGCTGCTCGGAATAGTTTTTCCTTATATCCACATCGCCACTCACTTTTTTTCACATTTTTGCTAGGAACGCTTGTATATTGTACCAGAAGTCATAACTATATTGGCATTGTGTGTTTAACACAAAACTTGCATGCTGAGAACATCCTCTGAAATCAGACTTACACAGGAAGAGCTGGAGCACTTTTGCGTCTTATTTGCTACAGAATTTCCTGTACACTAGCAGAAGGGGAAAAAAGGTCTAAACAATGGATCCAAAATGGTATAATGTTATGCACAGAATAGAGTTTTAAAAGTCTGCATTTAAGACTTGTGATGTTAATTTCAATGATTATGTTTTTTTCTTGCATTATAGCAATAATCTAATAGGCAGGCATAAGCTTTTGCAGATAAAACTTTTATTTATGTTGAATCATTTTTCCAAACAGATTTAAATTTGAAAATGTGGTTCTTTTGAACTTTCTATTCATCAAGAATACTAAACAATGGATTACAGTTTCCACAGAAATATTAACCAGCACATATCTTTTCAACATTGATAATAATACATAATTGATTTTCTTGAGTAAATCAGCGTATTAGAAAGATTTCTGAAGTATCATGTAATGATGCTAAAATTTCCGCTTTGCCATCAAAAGAATATTTTAAAAATATTTTAAATAGAACACATTTATTTTAAATTGTACAAATATTTCACAATATTACAGTTTTATTTCATATTAAGACTTATTTCAAAAACAAACAATCCAAAATTTCTGTTTGAATGATATATAGATAACATATTAAATGTTGAAAGTGAGATATTTTGAAATGTCATGCCAAATATTGGCTTATTTTGGATTTCATGAGAGCTACATATTCCAAAAAAGTTGAGACAGGTAGCAATAAGAGGCCGGAAAAGTTACATGTGCAAATAAGAAACAGCTGGAGGACCAATTCGGAACTTATTAGGTCAAATGGCAACATGACTGGGTATAAAAAGAGTCTCTTGTGGCAGTGTCTCTCAGAAGTCAAGATGGGCAGAGGATCACCAATTCTCCAAATGCTGTGGCGAAAAATAGTGGCGCAATATCAGAAATTAGTTTCTCAAAGAAACATTTCAAAGAGTTTGAAGTTATCATCATCTACACTGCATAATATCATCCAAAGATTCAGAGAATCTAGAACAATCTCTGTGTGTAAGGGTCAAGACCAGAAAACCATACTGGATGCCCATGATCTTCAGCCCTTAGACGGCACTGCATCACATACAGGAATGATACTGTAATGAATATCACAACATGGGCTCAGGAATACTTCCAGAAAACATTGTCAGTGAACACAATCCACCGTGCCATTCGCCGCTGCCGACTAAAACTCTATAGGTCCCAAAAGAAGCATATCTAAACATGATCCAGAAGCACAGGTGTTTTCTCTGGGCCAAGGTTCATTTAAAATGGACTGTTTCGAAGTGAAAAACTGTTCTGTGGTCAGACGAATCAAAATTTGAAGTTATTTTTGGAAAACTGGGACGCCATGTCATCTGGACCAAAGAGGACAACCCAATTTTTATCCGCATTCAGTTCAGAAGCCTGCATCTCTGATGGTATGGGGTTGCATGAGTGTGTGTGGCATGGCCAGCTTACACATCTGGAAAGGCACCATCAATGCTGAAAGGTTTATCCAAGTTCTAGAACAACATATGCGCCCATCCAGACGTCATCTCTTCAGGGAAGACCTTGCCCTTTTCCAACATGACAATGCCAGACCACATACTGCATCAATTACAACATCATGGCTATGTAGAAGAAGGATCCGGGTACTGAAATGTCCAGCCTGCAGTCCAGATCTTTCACCCATAGAAAACATTTGGCGCATCATAAAGAGGAAGATGCGACAAAGAAGACCTAAGACAGTTGAGCAACTAGAAGC
Organism: Pseudorasbora parva; assembly: GCF_024679245.1. Classification (NCBI taxonomy): domain Eukaryota; kingdom Metazoa; phylum Chordata; class Actinopteri; order Cypriniformes; family Gobionidae; genus Pseudorasbora; species Pseudorasbora parva. Next base: position 36,491,475 of record NC_090184.1, read on the forward strand.
CTGTTTTAGACAAGAATGGGACAACATTCCTATTCCTAAACTTGAGCAACGTCTCCTCAGTCCCCAGACGTTTGCAGACTGTTATAAAAAGAAGAGGGGATGCCACACAGTGGTAAACATGGTCTTGTCCCAACTTTTTTTAGATGAGTTGATGCCATGAAAATTAAAATCTTATTTTTCCATTAAAATTATACATTTTCTCAGTTTAAACATTTGATATGTCATCTATGTTGTATTCTGAATAAAATATTGGAATTTGAAACTTCCACATCACTGCATTCAGTGTTTATTCACAATTTGTACAGTGTCCCAACATTTTTGGAATCAGGTTTGTGTATTGTGTTATTTGTCATTTGAAGAGCCTCTGCCAAATAACCATATATGTAGAAATGTTCCTGTTCATCTTAAATAGTGTTTTAAAAAAACACACAGACCTTTTGCTTTCTCATTATCTGAAAATGTTGCTTCCTGATTTTATGCGAGTCAGACTTTTTGTTCAGATATATATCGAAGTTGGCAGACTTTGTACTGAACAGATAGTTTGTTCCTTTTTCAGGTCAACCATGTACAGGATGGGCAGAGCGTGCGGGAGGCGTCCATGGTGTTTTCAGAGAAGATGGCTCCTGTTCTGGCTTCTGCCCCCAGTGTCGGTTCTATCCCCCTAAAGACTGGCAGTGTCTTTAGTTCTGAGACCCACAATATTATCGGGTGAGTGAGTGATCCGGCCCTGACCTAACTGGAGATATTAATGCTGATCTCCACGTAAACAGGAAATATTGCATGTCCCTGCTAAGGAAATATTGGAGCTAACTTTATTGCCTGAAGTCATTTGAAATTGCATTCCAGTTTTCCACACACTACAGATCAAACGTTTGGGGTCAGTAAGGTTTTGAAAAGAAGTATTTCAGTCACCAAGAAAACTATAAAACTATAATATTATTAGAATTGAATAGTGGTGTACCAATATCCTCATGTCAGGATTCGATTCATATCACAATACTGAACTCACGATACGATATTATTGCGATACGCAAAGACACATGGTAAAAAGTTTACAAAAAATGTACTGTTGATTAAAATGCTACATCTGGGATTACAACTTGGATTTGGTGCTGGTAGCCCAATGCCCAGGACAATGGTGACACCAGAATAAAAATATTCACGATTCTGAAACTGAACATACAGAATTGTTTTAGACAAAATTTGCTTGCACTCTGTCACTGGCTAGATATATTTAAAATATTATAGGCCATTTTTTTACTGTAAAAAGTAATTTGCCATTATCAGGACCCACAAATATTCCTCCATTGCATTATTATACATTATATTCAACATGAAATAGTTATGTAGTACTGACACTAAAACTCTATTCATTTTCATTTTGGGTGAACTATACACAATCTATTGTCACTGTCCACGATATATTGTTACACCCCTAGAATTTAATAGAACTTTTCTATGTATAATGTATTTTAAAATGTTATTTATTCCTGTGACGAAAAGCTACATTTTCAGCATTATTACTCCAGTCTTTAGTGTCACAAGATCCTTCAGAAATCATTCTAACATTTCTTAATATTATCAGTGTTGTAAACATTTTTTTAAATTTTTCAGGATTTTTTAGGGCTTATTTGAAATTACTTCACTGAATTATTTATTAAATTGCATCTTTCCTTTCTGAATAAAAGTCTTAAAGACCTTACACTTTGGAACAATAGTGTACATTTACTCCTGATTCAAAATAGTCTGTGCTGTGGCATTTTTTAGACTTTTCTGTGACCTTTGCTAGATGTAGTTGGATCAGCAGTGCTATTGTGCTTTCATTAGTTATCTGGGCCATTAGTCTGGCTAATGGTCTGGGCCATTAGTTTTTATGAAGTCAGGTCAGATTACACCAGATATTACGTGTCTTGGCCTGAGATCAAACTGTGTGCATTTTTTAATCAGATGTTCTTTCATTATAATTAGTTTTTTTTTAAATTAAGTCTCTCCCTCCACGTCTGCCTCTGACTTTCTCTGTGTGGCTGCATGAGCTTTGATGGTTTTGATTCAATATAAATGAATGCATTCATGTCATTTTTTTATAAACAGTGTTGACAAAGTCCCTGTTAAGAGTAAACAAACAGACATTGTCTCTGTAAAATATGAGTGGCTCTTCATTTCATTTCTTTTAACAGGTATAGCACATTTACTAAAAAAAAAAACATCACAATAAAAAATCTATTTTGCTACGTACAGGGTTTGTACGGGCTACATTTGGAAAAAAAAAATCCTCACAAACACCAATTTATGAGGGCATTTGAAATTTTCCCCACAATTTTTTTTGGTATTCTTATAAATTGAGCAAGTGATATTTTGCTACAAAATAGCCAACATGTTTCTGTTAATGTTATATTTAAAAACAGGGTATAATAGCTTAAATATGATTATCTCAAGAAAAAAACTCTTCACATTAACATTGTTTTTAACATGCATTTCCTCATTCAGTTCATTAATTTCCTCATAACTATGCAGTCTTGAACCTCATTTTCCCCTTCAGGTTGTCATACAGTATTCTGAAGAATATTTGGATTCCTTGCTTCTCTGTTTGGATACAGTAGTAACAGTTTTTTTCTTCCCACAGTTACCCTGAGCGCTCTTTCAGCCACCCGTCTCAATCTACATCCCCGTCAGGAGACGTGAGCTCCAGCCCCTCTGACCAGACGGACACCATCCGCAAACCATCCGCCTCCAGAGGAAAGAGGCGCAGGAGGAACCCTGAGCTGGACGAGTCCCAGTACGAAACGGAGTACACGACGGGAGGAGAGACTGCCAACGATTTTGACGAGGATCTATGGACACGGTGAGGATTTGTTGTAGGCTTAATGTTAGAAACACATTCCCGCAATGAAGTTTTTAGGAGAGAATCAATTCATCTCTGGAACGGATGTTCACATGCTAGTAACATGATAGACTAACTTTAGTTTATAGGGTGAAAGGCACGTGTGAATGTTTACATGTCTTGTTTGTTTTGCTATGATGAGTTAAAAAACAGACCATGCTGGACCATCAGAGGAAAATCTCTTAGCAAACAAACCTAGTAAACCTTATTTGTTTTAATGACATATTTTAACCTTTGTTAATGTTACTTTAATGTTAATTTTAGTTCAAAGTGGATTAACTGATGTTAAAACTACACTGTGTAACTTTTTTAGTTTATTCTTAGCTAAAAACACTTAGTTCTTTCAAAAATATATGTGCTCATTAATGTATATTTACTTCTTTCAAGTTATAAAGTATTTTTGTAAGTTTATAATATACCATTGAAAATATATACAGGTGAGGGGTTCGAATGCCGGTCGCCATGTTGCCCCTCCATCTTGAAGGTACATTAGCCAAAGAGGGACATACCCGTAAATTCAAGCTTCGCCTTTCGCGTTTTAACACTCGATGGCACCGTGTCGAATGTGAAGAAGGGGATAGCCATGTTAAACTTGGACTAAATCGGCCAACGAAATCAGAATTGAGAGGAACAGAAACTAATATTTACTGGATGGTCATATACCTTTTCACCGCTAGATGGGGGAAAATATCCCACAGTGTAGCTTTAACAGATACAATTTTTAATCTTAAATGTATTGTAAATGCTTAGATTATCATTAACTAAGATTACTAAATTTAGAAGTGGAAACTATTTTCTTTGTTTGTTCATATTAACTTATGTATTTAACTAAAGTTGTAGAAATAAAACCTTTTTGTGAAGTGTTACCCAATATTCACTGCATTATGGCTAATTCTAGCTATATTTTCTCACTAGTTTGCTTTTTTTCACTCAAGAATATAGGGGTGAAAGTTTGGATGGCCACATATTCATGCGAACTTTCTGCAAATAATGTAATTTTACAAAAGTGAAATTTTGGTAAATTATAGTATTTCATATTAATGAACTTATGCTGCAAATATGGGAATTTTACAAAAGCACATTTTTGGCAAATGGTAGTATTTTACAAAAATGAAATCTTGGCTTATTATTAATATTTGTGAAAGTACTTTAGTACATTATTTATAGTATTGTTTCATATTAGTGAAAATGTGGTAAATGGTGCAATTTTACACATTAGGTAAATTTCACATTAGGTAAATTTCACATTAGGTAAATTTCACATTAGGTAAATTTCACATTAGGTAAATTTCTTTGAATGTTGATATTTCACTTTAGCAAAATTTCTGTGAATGGTGAAATTTCACTTTAGCAGAATTTTGGCAAATGGTAGAATTTTACAAATGCAAAATTTCGATGAATGGTAATATTTCATAGTAGCAAAAATTTGGTAACTGGTGGAATTTCACAAAAGTTGATTTGGCGAATATAGTAGTGTTTCACATTAATGAAATTTTGGCGCATGGTGGGGTTTCACATTAGCAACATTTCATTGAATGTTGACATTTAACTTTAGCAAAAATTGGTGATAGTTGGTGATTCACATTAGCAAAATTTCACTAAGCAATGTTAAATGTGTGCACTGTTACTTGGTTAATGGTGGGTGTTTTCTGTGTTGTGGCAAATAAAAGGCTGTCAGTTCAAACTCCACAGCAGTAAATCCATTAAATACCATCATTGTTGCCTTGATCAAAATGCTTAACTCTAGCTTTCTTCAAAGGGATTGTTGCAACAAAAAAAGGGTATTTGTTTATCCATTTCTTTTAATAAATGTTTATTAAATTACTACCAAATGACTATTGACCCCCTTTATCTTTTCTTCTTAAAGCTGAATATACATACAATTACCATCACAACATCTATGTTCCTGTGCACTTCCATGTTAACTTCCTTTGGTTTCATTCCCAATCAGTCTGTATCCAGAGATCAGGTCTGATGGCCAGCGGCACGAGTATAAGAAAGAGTTTGACTCGGACCTCAGGACCTATAAGGAACTGTGTGCTGAAATGGATGACATCAACGATCAGATAAACAAGCTCAGCAGAGAGCTGGACACACTTGATGAGGGAACGTCCAAGTACCAGGTGACTGACTGAAACATTTTAGAATTAAACTTCATCTCCCTGTTGTTCAGTTACATTACTTAGTTTTCTATCTCACGTTACAGGCTGTAGCAGAGGAATATAATCGTCTGAAAGACCTAAAACGGGTGAGTCATGATTATAAATCTCAAGAATGTCTAAACATCTGACTCATATTCATCATGGTAATAGATGCCCTGCTTTTTGATGATAATATGAGGCTTTCTTTCCCTTATTCTCTCTGCTTAGATGCCAGATTATCAAAACAAGAAGCACCAATGTCGCAAACTGCGCCACAAGCTTTTCCATATTAAACGGATGGTTAAGATCTACGACCGCGGTCAGTAATGAGCTCCGTTAAACAACCACACCTGCTCTCCTTGTTTAACATTTTTGCATCTAATCATGGGCGGCCAAGACGAAGCCTTCAAAGGACTGCATGACCAAAGTGGCCCGAATCCTAACTGCTGTAACATTGGCTTCACCCGGTGCTTATGATTAACCTGAGCCCTAAAGATGGTTGCCTTGGAAACAAGGACCAGGGATTCCAAAACCAATCCTTTCAAAGTCTTTCCATTACCTGGAACCTGTTCTTTCACTGGAAACATCTGGTTTACCCAAAGAGAACAACTTCATATAGCCTGTAAAATGCCACAAAGCATTGAAATATTGTCATTTGGTTGTTTGTGTGTGATTTGGGTGTGGTTGTGAGCTCAAGGTCAGCTGATTACAGCGGTGCATGTTTGTTGGGAAAAAAATGAACTTTGGACAATCCTCTCCAACTGAGTAACATGACGTCTATGAAATCAGTTTCCTTGTGTATGACGATAAGTGAGTTATGTTTGCTTTATTGTGTATGCCTGTAATTGTCAAGGTGTCACTGCTTGTTTTCAAGTCAGAAACCATAAATGTTCTCATTTCCAAGGTGAGCCAAAACACTTCCAGATAACCATTACAAAAACAACTGACTGCCTCAGTGAAAGAAGATAATAATATTTGGAATTTTAAAACACAGAAATAAACGTGTAATTTTAAATTCAGTAGTGGTGCACTGTGAATTTAAGCAAATATGCATTAATTCTGTTCATGTAGTTCTAGATGTTTATGTTGCACTTGATTCATTTGGGAATATTGTGATCCTCACACTTTTAAAACATTAATAGCTGCTTATTTCTAACTAATCGACTATCTATGCAAGATCAAATATTGAAGCTCCATTTGTTTTATGTTGTTATAGACATCAAATAAGTTTTGTTCAGAGATTTTTTTGTATGGAAAACTGAATTTTTTTAAAAAGTGACCTTTATAGGGCATTCACTTTCAGCTGTTAATGAGATCGTGCTTTTTGTTTTTCTCATGTACATAACAGCGTTTGTTTTTGGTCATCTTCATATTTGTTGTCCTTTCTATTTTGAATAAAGTTTTGTATTTTAAGTTTGGATCTATTTTTGAAAGTATATCTAAAATTGTAGCCAGGTTATTTACGGTGTAAAGTTTTGTTTTAAATCATTAATAGAGAAATATGAAAATATGTAATAAATTACAACAATAGCAACAAAATTGAGAGGTTTCAATTTAAAGCACAGTAACACTAGTATAATAATTATTTACGTAATTTAAGTGTAAACGCAAAAATGTCACAAAGAAGATTATGGTATGTATTTATTATAAATGAAGTACCTTTTTCAACTTAGGACATGCGTCGAATGTATAAGAAATGCTAGACAACAGCGCCCTCTGCTGGAAATCTTTTAAATAACAAAGCAAGAGGACGCACTCGCCCTAGTTCTTCGACAATGTTACGAAAATATACGAGGAGACATCGGCCTGTTTCGGGAACGTCACGGAAATGCACGATTGTTCAACACTCCGCTACAAAGAGCTTTTGCTAAAGTACCAAAAAAGAAGCGAAAGCCTATTGGTCACCACGAGAGACACCACACTCCAATCCTGACCGCTGAGGCGAGTCCATTCAATGAACGAGATGCACAAACATGAAATGAGGCTGTGATGTAGAAAAACTTTCTGAGGATATTGCGAAAGGTTAAACATAAAGGTATGTGACTTTCATTAGTAAACTTCCGTCATTATCAGCGGTGCTTCTGTTATATTTAATGCATTTTGTTATGCGTGCACAGCGCAATATTATGACTGCATTGCGCTTCTCTGAGTTTGAAGAGTATTATGACGTCTTTGTTAGTATATATATATTTTTTTCTGATCAGGGATAATCTACATTACTTAAACATAAGGAAAGAATGAGTTTTTATATTATTTAATTTTTCTAAATGGTCTGATAAGAAAAAATACATGCTCGTATTGATTAATGAGATGCCAAAATGCTTATAATAATACAGTGTTGTTTTATTGTTGTTGTTGTTATATTCAAAAATACTTATTTGTATTAATAATCTAAATGTAATATAAATACGTGATATTTTCATTTTAATGACAATGCAAGTGACCTGTGTTCAGCAGCTTTTTTTATAACCTTCATCCAACACCACATCTCACACTTACATTACACGCAGGGTTCCTGGTTTAATTCGCTTAAAGGATCAGTGGTGTGATTCGGGGGAGCAGCTCCTTGTGTTCGTTCACGTGGTTTGTGTGTCTGAATCTGTCAAGACCTCTTTTTAATCTGTCCCTATTCCCGACCTGACACGTGGTGTGACAGTGCCAACACTTCGCCAAGCTGAAAACAAGTGCATACTGCAGTGCACACCAGGGGAACCAAACAAGGTTCAAACTCTGATCTTCTGGAAATGCCTTGATTTACTTACAGATAGATGGAATGGCAGCTAATGTGTCTGAGTGGTTGTTAGGGTGTTGCCAGGTAGTTTCTTGAGTGTTCTGGGTTCTTTTTGCTGATGTCTACAAAGCAACAGTGCATTTAAAAGCAGGATAGGCAATTTGTTACACTGGTTGAAAGCCTTTAAAAAGTTATGGGGTCTAAATTAATTTATATGTATATAATCTGTGAAAGGACCATAAAATGTACTAGGTCCGAATACCATTGTACAGTGTCCTACCTGCATGTCATAGCCATTTTCATACCCTTGTGCAACCTGTTCACGCAGACATCGCACTTCATCACTGAGTTGGTTACACTGTGTCCTAACTACACACGATGACATGACACTCAATAAAAGTTATCTTTTCCATGTTAATTTGAGTTTTTGTCCTAACCAGACAATGGCAACACGGCAATTCTTTTTTTGAAACAGTTTCTATTTCTATGACGTCATGGCTGGAACAGAAACATAAAAAACATGGCAATGATAATCTCAGGTAATGTCTATGTGCTTTATTTAAAGCTGCACTAAGTAATTTTTCCGTCCACTGGATGGCGCCTATTCAAAACAAAGGCATAGTTTGATGACGTTTAGTTTGAGCACAGAATCTTAGGACGTGGTTATCACCTCATAGCCGGTGGAAAAGAATAGGGATAAGACTCGGGCAGAAATCATGTTCATGGATGCGGTTATTAACGTTACTGTATGAAGCAGAGCAGGACCGAGTGTTGAGGGAGCTGAGTGAGGCCACTGGAGCGATTGTTGAGCAACACACGCCCTGCAACCAGCGAGACTTTTATTATGACGGGACACAGTCGTCGGTCGGCGTCAGTTCCGTTTTTCCGGTCATGAGTATGAGGTAACAGCTCTGTTTATCATATTAGATGCATTTAAGTGTGTTTAAAATTATGTTATGACGTTACTCTGTACGTTCGCTAAGCAGCTGCTGTGACACTTGTTCACACTGCTAAGAGTAAAGCGTTTCTTCAGAATAAAACCGCAAACCGAGGGTAACGCAGATATGACGCAATTGACAGGCGACTCCCTCAGACCGACGTCCCGGCTCCTTGGTTAAAATACCAATTTTCTCACAATTTACAAATAGTTGGAAACATTTGGGATATTGTAAGAACTCACACAATATATAACACTGGTCTAGTGGTTTTTGGATATTTTACTACAAAAATACTACCTAGTGCACCTTTGTTAATTAACAAAGATAATGTTAATTAACATGTAATGTGACTTTGAATAGCATTTAGTGCTCTCAGCTTTGTAAGTCGTACTAAAAGCAACAATGGATAATTCACCTCAGATCTTGAAATTAAATAAGTGGTAAAAAGTATATTCTACGACAAAGATTGTTTTAGTAACACAGTATGTATTTTTAGTAATGTTTAAATGGTGTAATATTTGTGAATTTGATTATGTACGTATCCATTTCCTTGCGAGTGCTGTCAAATTAATCTCTGGTGCCATAGCCTACACTTGCCTTCGAGAGCCCGCCCACACACTGTTCTGATTGTCTGTGGTTTTTGATTGATTTTGTCGCATCTCGTAGTCATGTTGTGCCTGGTGTGAAAAGACAAGTTGCTTGACGCTGGAATCTTATTCCATGTTAGCATTCTTAGCGTCTAGGACACGATGTTAGACAGACGTCAGTCACTGAGCACCGCAACCGAAACAGCAGCCGCCTTGTTCAGTTCCACCTGAACCAAAACAAGCTTATTGATTTGTATGCTGCGTACACGCCGTAACTACTGTCATTTGAAGAGATGGAAACCCGTACTGTTATACTATAGCGGTTTGTGGCTCGAATTTATGCCTGTCAGTGGCAACACTATCAACGCTGAAATGAATCGGCAACAGTCAGGTGATACAGGTCAGTGCTCTTCAAATTGTTTATGTTCGTTATCGTTGTAATGTAATGTGCTTTAAGACATGAGGTAGCATAACTCTGTCTCTTTTCTCGTTCTTTTCATCTAAAGAAGGCGTGGCTTTAGAGACTGATGAAAGTGTGGGATCTTATGCTTTTAAAGCTAGCGCTATTGCTAGCCTCTCTGAAAATGTCCTACCCTATCTTTAAATGTATTAAAATATTTATATTTGGATTGGAGTGATCCTTAATTTATCATATTTTATTTTTCCAATCTATTATATAAAAAATGAAAGCTTACTTGGCTTACTGGCTGTTTGTCAAGTTTGGTGGATGTAGCTTAAAACCTCTAGTCTAGCAGGAATTACAGACTGAAGGAATTATGATGATAAAAAGCTTTTAAGTTACGTTTTGTCTGGTCTTGCGGTGGTCTAACAGCGCTATTCAGTGTCAAAATGACTGAGATGTACTGCACATTCACGCTCTGCCCCTCAACAGGAGCAGAGTGTGAATTCCAGAGAACGTTCCCTATCCATGCAGTGCATTTTTTTCTTAGTGCACCATATACTGTCAATGTAGGGGACTTTTATTTCTTTATTAATCATGTTAATCATGTTAATTCGTCTAAGTCAGCAGTTTTATTTGATCATAAAAAAAAAATAAAATCCGGTTAATTAGAGCCTAAATAAAACAAGTGCATATTGCGCACCAGAGGAACATGATTGAATTTAATTGAGTTCAGTATAGCTGATCATTAATAAAGTCTTATCAGAGTCTGGCTCCCTGAGGATGTGGTGCCTGTGCATTTTATTCTCAGTGCACCATGTAAATATACAGACAAAACTCATTTATCATGTTCATTCAACAGGTATAGTTAATCGTGAATAAATCTCTTGTGTGACATTGCACTACTGTGCCAAAACAAGCTTGAATTGCACACCAAAAGAACATCAATTTAAGGAATTTGCCTAATTTCCTAATTGCCAAATAAAATTAATTATTTAGGTCTTATTTAATTCTATAAACTATAATTCTGATCTGCCAACATTGTCGCTATGATAAATTAAAAAAAAGATGATAACATCACTGTTTTCTCCAGAAAGACTGTACAGCCAAATCTAATTTTGTTGCAATATTGTCCTTTTTGACACTGTGAAGCTGCTTTGAATTTACCTATCATGATTGTAAAAGCGCTATATAAATAAAATAATAAAAAATGTTATATATATATATATATATATATATATATAAAATTTTATAAATAAAATAATAAAAAAATGTTATATATATACATACATATATATATATATATATATATATATATATATATATATATATATATATATATATATATATATATATATATATATATATATAATATAATTATAAATAAAATAATAAAAAAGTTATATATATATATATATATATATATATATATATATATATATATATTATTTTATAAATAAAAAAATAAAAAAAAATTGTTAAATATAAAAGTATATATATATATATATATATATATATATATATATATATATATATATATATATATATATATATATATATATATATATATATATATATATATACTTTTATATTTAAAAACAAATCTTATATCTTGAGAAAAACGGTCCGACTTGCAAAGTATATACTCAAAATTGCGAGAAATAAAGTCAGAATTGTAACATAAAAAGTAATTGTAGCAATTGTGAGGGAAAAAAAGTCAGAATTATGAGATAAAATAGAAAATAACACTTTGTTTTTATTTTTTTAATTTAATGGCTGAAACAAGCTTCCATAATTTATTCTAAATGATTAATCTTTTTTTAATTGATGTGCCTCATAATCTTTAATGAAAACTTCCCCTCCCTGTAAAACAAAGAAGAAATATTTTTTATACTGCACTGTTTCACTCAAAATGAAGCTAATTAGATAATTCCCAAATCATGCTGATGTCACATGTCTGTTGGGTTTTTTGCACTTGTCACATGTTCGTTTGTCTCGGTTTCCCGCCACTTGTTTGTCACCATGGTTTCCCTTGTTAGTCTAGTTTAGTTCAGCTGTGTCTAGTTTATCTCGTTTCTGTTTGCTACTTAAGTTCCTCTTGTGTAGTCACTCCTTGTTCCAGTCTTATGTCTGATTAATGGTGTTTGGTGTGCCGTTCAATGTTCCTTAAAATGAAAGGCTATCTGTTTGGAAGTCCTGGATCACCTCATCTCTGCTGCACTACACACACTGTGACAGCTGAATAACATGATCACAATTTACACAAATGAGTGCTTCTGTCATTAAAGCAAAAGACAATCCAAATGTGAAAAGATATCATGAAATTCATGGTTATTTTTTTATTGCACTCAAATCATCATCCTGTTTATATAATTTGTAATGAAAAATGTTGTCTTAAATTCTAAAAATGTTTGTACTATGTTATAAGCTGTTTTAAAAATGTTTGTACTATGTTATAAGCTGTTTTTGACATTTTATTATTGGGTTCTGAAGATTTGGGAATCGACTGAGAGGTGAGGTGCTCTGGCAGGTTATGTGGAGAAACGCTGAGAAGACGAGCTGACTCGGCACAACCGCATCCCACTCTGTCCCCGAGCTTCCATTAAAAGTGCTTCCGCGGGTCTCCCTGGACCTGCAGGACCCACTGTCGTAATGAGCTGAACCGAGCAGAGCCGCAGAGTGATCAAAAAATATTGCGTTGTTGCAGGTTGAGTCTGTGTTGAGTTTGCTGAGTTTTGAGAAAAAGGCTTTTTACAAACCCCTCCCATCTGTCTCAGCTGCTACACTCCCTCATTTACATCATCAGATCTTAAACATCTCAACTCTCTCTCTTTTTCTCTCCTGCTGTATTCTACACTTCGCCTCTTTCAGATTTCTAAAAGGGTCCCGTCAGCCTGCCAACATGATGAAAGATTGCCTTCAGTTCCTCATTGAGCCGGCCAAGAAGCTCAAGTTTCGTCTCAAGGTACAGTGTGCCATTCATTTATTCATTGCATCAAATGGTTTATCAGTAAATCAGGCTGTTTTTAATGGCATGCACTTGTACAGTAGTGGCCAAAAGTGATGTCATTGACCCCTTAAGTTCAAGTACCATCAAAATACATATATATATAATACACTTTAGAATAATGGTCATTAGTTATATTAGTTAATTTATTAACTAACATAAACTAACCATGAGCAGTACATTTGTTACTGTATTTGTTCATCTTTTTTAATAATAGTTCATAAAAATCCAGCTGTTCATGGTAGTTCACAGTGCATTAACTAATGTTAACAAGACTTTAATAATACATTAGTAAATGTTGAAATTAACATTAACAAAAACAAATAAATGCTTTATAGGGGCAGTTCATTAGTTAATGTTAATAAACTAATGATCATTATTCTAAAGTGTTACCTTGTTGCATTTGAATAAAGGATGAAGATTTAAATGTAGAATTTTGGTCACTACTGTATATCAGATGTTGGGTGCTTGTAGGGTATGTATAAGTAAATTATTTGTGCCATTGTTTTTTAGCAAGATAAGGTATGTATGTAATTAGGTCAAAACATATGCAGAAAGTGTAAAAATGTCATGTAAGGTACAACGGCAACGGGGTTAAAGGCACACCTTAAGAAAAATGTGTTTTTCACTACTTCTATAATGTGTGATATACAGAAAAAAAAATGTTTTTGAGTGAAAATAAATCATAAAAATTATAATGGTTTCATTATAAATACGGTGAATACCTCTAATGTAGCCACCCAACTTAATATATGAAATTACCTTCTGAATCTATCCGTCATGTCAACAATTGGAAAAGTCATTCATCTGTTTACCATCATGTTAAATATGGTGCCTTTTGCCACAACAGCAGGGGCGCCTTTTACCCCAAATACCATACTTTTACACATTCTTCCATTTTTGAAAAACTGTTGCTTTAATTACCTTGAACAAAACTGACAAACATTAACAATTTTTGTAACAAAATTTTCAGTAATTTCAGCAATTTGTATTTGCTACTTAAAGCTACAGCCTTTTAAAAAAACATAAAATATTAGATCAAATGAGCGCAGGATCAACTTTGCGCAGCTGGATCACCTCAAAAATCGGACAAATTTCCACGTGTATCTTGAAAAATGGATGTTTTGGAAAGTGCTGAGGCAAGTTTTTGTGCCAGCTAATGGTTTAGAGAAATATAAAATCAAAGGAGCCTTTTACCCCATTGTACCCTAATTATTTATTTACTATGATTATGATATTGAAATATTGGTTTGAATGAATGATTCAATGACCCAGTCATAAATACTTCACTTGTTTCATTACTGGATAAATCAGCGTTTTTGAACGAATCTCTTAAATGAATTATTCAATGACCAATACATTTTTTAACAGTCATTTATTGCCACCTAGTGTAACCATGTAAAGACAAAATGAATTTCTTGCAATGTAGTGTAAATGTTCATGACTTTCAGAAAAAAATGGATATAAAATTGATATGTTCAGCTATTATATTCCCTAGTGGAGTTTTAGTTACTCCATAGTTTCCAAATCTCTGTACAGGAGACACGGAAAAGAGTGAAACATGTAAAGAAAGAGCCGTTAACAGAGAGTCAGCTGTTTATAATGGAGCTCGCGCGAGAACTCAACAGGATCTGTCAGGTGAGACAAATATATTTTTGCATTTTGCTTAGCTTTTCTCCAGCTGTGTAGAGTCAGGATGAATCATCCTGCCATCAGCTCAGAGATGTCCACTAGATTTCCACACACATTTTCAGACTCTGTTGGAACCTCTTATGCTAATGTCTTTCAGAGGTCAGATATTCTGGCTCACATCTGGACCGGAGAGGACGTATGGCCTCCGCACGCCTGTCGAGAGTTCATTGTGGAGACCGCTAATATTCTGGAGATGAAGGTTAGAACATGAACTCAGTCACAGGCAGAGGAATTTACTGAATTGCACTTTAATGAAATTCAACACACAACAGGAATTGTATTAGTCCAACAGCAAAACACGAGACCAGATTATTTCACGTGCGGCCTAAGGTTTTTCTATTTTGTAAGCTCCTTCATCAAGACTGAAATACAGCTATGGGAAAAATTAAGAGACCACTTAAAATGGATTGCTCAATGTTAAGTGGTCTCTTAATTTTTTACTCTTAACTTAATTACTTATTCTGTCATGGTCCATAAAATGAAAAATAAGTCATTAAATGTATCCATGTGTATATAACAGCTGATTAATATATTATAGAAGAATATTATTGAAATTTGTATTTAACATTCAATTTTTTAAGTTAATTCATAATAGCTATAATGATATGCACTAGAGGTCAACAGTTTGGGGTTGGTGAGATTGTTTTTTAATGGTTTAAGAAGTCTCTTATGCTCAACAGGGCATATTATTTTATTTATTTATTTATTTAATCAAAAATTCAGTAAAATATTAAAATTTCAAATAATTGTTTTCTATAAATATATTGTAAAATGTAGTTTTTTCATGTGATGGAAAAGCCACATTTTCAGCATCCTTACTCCAGTCTTCAGTGTCTCATGATACTTCAGAAATCATTCTAATATGCGATTTGATTCTTCAAATCGTCTTTAATGACTAATTAAAATTTGTCTTTAATGTCACCTTTCTTAAATTTTTCTTCAATCTTTTATCAGTTATTAATGTATCCTTGCAGATTAAGATTATTAATCTCTTTCATAAAAAAAACATTTTTTTACTGACCCCAAACTTTTGAATGTTAATAAAAATTATTACTGCCATTATAAATGTATTAATGTGTAATAAAAGTTTAAAATTATGTGAAAATTGTTTATATATATATATATATATATATATATATATATATATATGCAACTTATGTTGTGTGTGTAATAATTTAAGGGTGATAAAAAAAATATTAGCCTAATATCTTTATGTATAAAATCAACCCAGTTAAATTCATTTTCATTCTTCTTCTTTAAATTAAATTTTTCATCTGATTTTCTGCCTCAATTTAAGATCAGGATATAATTAGAATTGTAACAACAATTTTCAGTTCATTTTTTGAATAGTGCACAGCCCTGTTCCTCAGCAAATAAACTCACCTTCCTGTATTCATTTAGCTGCATCCAATAGGAGATACACACTGTTTTTCAGACAGCTGTTGTTTCTCAGGATCTGCATGACTTTAATTACAGGCTGATGTTTGTTGGTTAGAACCGGGTGTTATATTTAGATAAAATCCTGCTTTAGACTCAAAGTGCCACCAGTCCCCATAGTAACCAGCTAGTCTGTTTATATCAGGCTGACTGACAGGTCCAGTGGCTTAAGGGTTTAAAATTCTGTGTCAGTTTTCAAAGGATCAAGCTCTAATCATGGTTTGTTTGTAAGTTATAGGACACTTTTGTGTCCTTGAGAAAGGCGTTGAGCTGTAGTAGTTCACTCCAGGGCGTCCGCCTCACGGATTTAGTGTACTTTTAAAAAAGCTTGTTGTCAGCACATTTCTTCGGAGAAATCAAAGTAATTGATTCGAGTCAGACACGGGCTGTTTATTAAAAAGGTTACTGCATCATAAATGTCAGCTCAAGGGGCCGAGTAGGCCTCTAGTTATTGAAGCAATTATTTTCAGAATCACTGATACTGAATCAAATATATGTTGCAAATTTGGACCCTTTGCAAAGACCTGCCCCCTCGGTTACTGTTGCTATGTCCGACAAACCATTGCAATCTCACATCACACATCGTTTTCTCAAGCAGTGAAAAATTCATCACGGAGCAAAGAAGACACGACCACGCAGACTGACAAGACTGAGCAGGTTACTTTAGGTTCAAATTCAAACAATAAATATAAATCATTGTTTCTTCAGTGTGACGTGACGGATCGCTGTAGCGCCTCAGTTCAAGCAGCATGTGAACCAATCATCTCTTCCTACTAACTATAGCACGAAATAAACACAAATAAAAAAACTAAACCTTAAAGGCTCAATATGTTCCAATTTTTGGATTCAAATATCCAAAAACTATTTTTTTTAATAGAAACCATGGAAACACCAAAGACGCTTTAATATATTATGTGTTTTATTAGACAGACGAGCAACTGTTTGGATACATTCATCGACAGAAAACTAATCATTATTATATAGCTCAACACAGTTAGTCTTATTCCTTAAATATAGTTTTCATGATTTACCGCGAGTACCATGTTTTAAAATGCCTAATATCAATCTAGCGATATGAAGTGTGCAAGTGTCTCATAGTAGCCAACAAACACAGAGTAGCATTATAACATAACTTTCAACACACTCAAATAATGAATCTAATATGACCAGAAGAAGCCTTTGTTTTGAATGAGTGACAAATTGACCATATTTACTTTGTTAGCCGATATTAAAGGTCTTCGGGTGAACATTTAATCCATGCAAGTTAATTAATACACAGAAAAAAATAGTTTGTCGCGTAATCTTTAATCAAAATCTGAAAAGTAACTTCCGGTATGGAAACGGCATTCCTTCTCAGATTACGGCAGTTTGTCGGCTTAGGTTTGAAAATGCTTAACCACACCCCTCCAACCGTTAGTTTGCTATGAGCGATCCATGGAGATATTCAATATTCTGTTTCACTTGGAAATATGTCACAGCACTGAAGAAAACTCACTTGCATCTTCCGGTTCACTGGGACTTAACTATAAAGACATAAAAAAACACGAAAACAACACGACAAAAACGCAATAAAATGACTTAAATTTTAACAAATTATAATAAAAATGTAAATCAAAAATTAAATCAAATTAAAAATATTAACTAAAACCACTTTAGAGGGGCGTGAATTCAAAAACAAAATAGAATGATTCAAAATTCAAAAACAGAAATGACATTTGCAGGAGCATCAAGGGTGACTGTACCAGGGCAATGAACTAGGAAACTGTAGGAGTGCAATATAAATTTAATTATAAATAAACATTTATAATACATTTTCGTACAAATTCTTTATACATTTTTGTAAAAATGTTTTGACATTTTCTTGAAAATTTTCTTGACCCCTTAAACCAAAGAATTTCTTGCTGGGATGCAACATAAATGTGTATTTTATACAAATAACTTTTATTTACAGATCGCAAAACAAGCAATGCTGCCAGATGCAAATATTGCTGCTTTAAGTCAGACAAGAACAAATCGTCACCGCATTCTGTGCAAAAAGACAAGAGACGTCCGATTATTAGGTTATACTTTACACATGCTCTTTTTGAAGCTATAGAATTCAAATGGTCCTTCTTTGTTCATTGATGAAGATCTTACCTTGTGACAGACCAGGACTGGACCAGATGTTGGCATAGATCAAGAACAGGTCTTCGGCTGCGGGATAATTTCCACACACCATTACGAGGAGGAGGATCCCTAGTGACCACAATGTTGTCGGCTTTGCGTGGTACTTGCCGTTGTATTTAGCCTCTGGTGGACAGTAACCTTCTGTGCCTGGAAGACAGAGACATTGTCTGATGTTGAAAACATTTCCACAGCATGTTGACTATATAGGATGAGTTTCTGTGAGATAATCAACAAAGCGGTTCATAATAAGCAATTCTGCTAGATGCAAATATTGCTGATTTAAGTCAAGGCTCCAGATGCTCGTATTATTTGCTGGCCCCACAAGACGCTGTGGCCCGAGGCTGACTGAAGAAAGAACAACAGGTTAGCCGTGACAGGAGTTGTTTGCTGATGTTCTCCGTGTCTTACTCAATGACCTGAAACAAAAAAATAAATCAGCATTATTTGTCTAAACTAAAACCATTACATTTAGAGCAAATGTGACTTAGCGACACGTTTATAATGATTTTATGACTGATGCTCAAACTAAAAAAACAACAAAATGAAAAAAAGACTACCTTAAACCAGTCATGAAGATGCATCTTCTGCAGACCGAGTCTCTTCTGTGGTTGAGGGTGCAGACAGGCACAAATCATGTCACAGCATTCTGTGCAAAAAGACAAGAGACGTCCGATTATTAGGTTATACTTTACACATGCTCTTTTTGAAGCTATAGAATTCAAATGGTCCTTCTTTGTTCATTGATGAAGATCTTACCTTGTGACAGACCAGGACTGGACCAGGTGTTGGCATAGATCAAGAACAGGTCTTCGGCTGTGGGATAATTTCCACACACCATTACGAGGAGGAGGATCCCTAGTGACCACACTGTCGTCGGCTTTGCGTGGTACTTGCCGTTGTATTTAGCCTCTGGTGGACAGTAACCTTCTGTGCCTGGAGGACAGAGACATTGTCTGATGTTGAAAACATTTCCACAGCTTGTTGACTATATAGGATGAGTTTCTGTGAGATAATCAACAAAGCGGTTCATAACACATACCACTGAAGACTTTGAAGCCTGATTTCTTCATGAGCGCACCACACCCAAAGTCAATCAATTTGACCTCCATGGTGTCCTGGTTCACCAGCAGGTTCTCCGGCTTTATGTCCCGATGGAAGACACCACGCTCACAGCAAACATTAGCGGCGTGAACGACCTGCCGCATAACATGCTGTGCTGTCGCCTCGTTAATGCTTCCTCCGTGGAGCTCCATGAAACTGAACATGTCCATGCAAGGCAAGGGCCGCTCCATGACCATGATGCATTGGTGTGTGTCATCCTGCCAGTCCAGCATTTGAATTATCTGAGGAATGCTTGGGCCCTTATTGGCCATCAATGTCAGGCCGATCTCCAAGGGGAGGCGCTTGGGATGACCGGGCTAAAAGAAACAAAAGATGACAGTATTTTCCAAGATAAATAAAAAATTGCCTTCTAAAAAATAATTTGTAGTCTGTGATTAGCATGAATATAAGACATGACAGTATAAATTGAAAACAGTGACTGAAAAGCAATAACAGGCTACTCACCACTTTGATATATGGCATGTCTGGAGTCTTCTCTAAAAATTTCACAGCCACCTGATCAACAAAACAAATAGTTAACAATAAGCATGTCACAGAGATAATATCATGCCAGTCAGTAACTGATATGCAATGTTTTGCAAACAAAAGAAAAAACCTCAAGTCCATCATATCGAGTCCCTGCATACACAGAGCCAAATCCTCCTTCACCTAGCTTGAGGCCAATTTTATAACGGCTGCAAATGTGGTCTATTAAACAATAAACAATTGTTAGTGTAAAATATTATATATTTTGTATTTAATGATTTATAATAACATTTTTCTAATTCTTCTTACTCTCATTCAGGACGGCCTGCTCTAGCTTCTCCTCAGCAGCAGAGTAGCTTACTTCAGAAGTTGGAGCTATATCAAATAAAATAAATAAATAAAAATTGCAATCTCAAATTAGAGTAGTTTCTCATTTAGAGGCACTTATTCAGTCATCAATCAGCGATAATTCGGTCTAACGTAAGTTACTATCATGACATGTTCATGTGATTTTACCATTGGAAAGTTGTCGGTACTTCTGATAGTCTTTCTCAGCCTGAACCAGGTCGTATTTTCCAGATCTAGGAAAGCGGAGAGCGGGCCACCTCCAAAATCTATCATTCGTCTTTTCCTCCTCTCTCCCTCCATTAATCTCCTTCGTACCAACAGACGTCTCATCAACCCAATGAGGATAGTTCTTCTCCGCCGTGTTGCGAGTGTAGCTGAGTAGTACACAAGGCTCGTGTACAGACTCATCAAACACTTTGTACGATCGTGAAAATAGCTGTCCCATGGTAAAACCGTTGTCACACTGATATCAGATACTCCAAAACTTCAACCTACAAAATGAGCAAGACACTTTCGACCCTTGTTATATCATAATCGGCGACATGTTCTTAATGTGATGTCATAAAGACTGCTGAGGAGAATGAGAATGCAAACAATATCTATTATTATTTGAAATGTAATGTTTATAGCGCAGTATGTAAATATAGCTTCGCAACGCATGATTGCTTAAGTATTTGACAAGTTAAAGCAAATAAGAAAACAAGCAACCGCGAAATATTACAATATCTGGTAATATTAAGAGCAATAAACCGCGAAAAATTGAAGGTCTTAAAGCGACAGCAGCCACGTTTTTTAAATATTATGATTAAAACGTATTATTCATGCCAGGCCAGTAAGGCCGAAGTCACTGTAAAAAGTATGCACATTATTGTTTTCAAATGGGCTTTGGCCCAAAACATGACAATGGCGATTTGGGGGCCTGAAAATGTAAACTTTTGAAAACTGGATTCAGAGTGCAAGTTTTTGAAAACATTGCTGTTATCGTCTCTCTAAACTACAACAACGTGAATTTGTGAAAATGGTGATATCGTGCCATACATGTTCAGTAGTTTTTTTACAAAGTGACATCACCAGCTAACGTTATATGTTCCAAGTCTTGTGGTTTTTACACACTATGCAGGAAAATACTGAGAAGCCCATGCAAGTTTATGCCGATCTGCATCCAGAAAAGCGGGACTGGAAGAGTCATTTACTGAGCATGCTTGAGCAGGGAGGAGAGCATGACATGGGCCCATACAAAAGGATCATAATGGACTGGACCAGAGGACAGCGCAACAGACACCCGGTGAGGATCAGAAACAGCTGCATGTACACTTCCAGCCATTTTCTCAACTTCACGATGTGCATCCTGGGATTCATACCGTATTGAATCAGTTAACAGGTAACATGTCATATTTTTTTAGATTCATTCACTCAAGCAGGTACACATTTTTGAATGGTAGTGTTTAGGCCTCTATATATATAGATATAGAAAATACATTTATATCAATACATTAATGTGAGTTTGTGTGTAATTCTCTCTCTCTCTCTCTCTCTCTCTCTCTCTCTCTCTCTCTCTCTCTCTCTCTCTCTCTCTCTCTCTCTCTCTCTCTCTCTCTCTCTCTCTCTCTCTCTCTCTCTCTCTCTCTCCCTGATTAAGAATTAGAATATTATCCTTGCTAGATCCTCTTGTCCGACTGTGATTACACACGACCTCACTGACTGACCTGAGAGAGACATGCACAACCCGTTAAGCTGTAAATGTAAACGTACCAGCTGCTTGTACAGTTTTTCAATTAAAATAATTAAAAAACTGCAAGACAGGTTTGCCAAACTTCTAGCTTACTGCATGTACACACACTATAAACTACCTAAATACTTTAATAGTATGTAAAACACTATGCATTGTGCAACATTATCTAGATTAATATAGTCTGTGTCGTATACCTAACGGCTACCCAGCTAACAGAAATGTAGAATACCGTTTTGCTAACGTTCCCATGGAGGGAATACATAAGAACCTGTTCCCTCCATATACACATATTGAAAACCAATTTTGAAGCTGTTATGTTTATTTAAAAAAAAGAACATTTTAATCTGTGCAGTTTTATAGCAAGATGTTCATGTATCGTCAAGTTGTTTATCACAGACCTTGATTCTCTCATATATTGAAAAGCCCATATAAAAGCCCATGAAAACCTCAAGGGAACCAGTGGCCAGTCTGGAGGGTTTTGATGGAATTCCTGTACCAGTTCCCATCAAAACATTATTGCTGAATTCTCTTAAATGTTCAAGATGTTTGCTTATTTAAATGTTAGAGAAAACATAGTAACAGATTGTTCAGAAAACATTTAAAATGTTCCGATAATACTTGCAAAATTATAGAATAGAGAAAATATTAGACTAACATCCAAATAAAATCTTTTAGAAAAATATTCATGAATGATGTATGCGCAACATGTTTTTTTTAAAAGTCTGATAAGGTTATTAAATACCAGCTAACTTTGAACTAGGGCTGTTAAACGATTAATCTTAAAAGTTAATGTACTGTGTATAATTATGTATATTTGAACACACACACATACATGTATATATTTAATAAATAGTGCATGTATAAACACTATTTATAAATATATATAATATTACATTTATACATGCATGTGTGTGTTTATATATACACCATAATTATACACAGTACACACACATATATTATGTAAACACATCTATCATTTGACAGCACTACTCTGAATGAACATCTATTAACGTTAATTGAAGAACGTCAGTTCATAACTTTAAGAGAACCTTGCCAGAAGGATTTGCCAGAATGTCTGTGTTAGCTGGGGAAGCAGCCCAAACTCACATCATTGGTTGAGGCAGATGATTTGAAACGCCTCAGAGCCACAGGCTGGCCCCTATACCCTCATTCACTATTCCCTAAGTTAGTTCTACTAATGTAGGCTAGTTCACTTGAAGGAGTGAATGAAAACAAGTGAGTGAATTCAGACACTGGCTGTATCTGAAATTGCTCCCTACACCCTTAAACAGGGCACTATTTGAGGGCACAGCCATTTGGAGTGGTGTCCGAAACCATAGGGGACATTACTGAGTGCACTCATTCAATCCCACAATGCACCACAATAACGAGTGTACAGCCGATGTACGCTAGCCTGACAAGCCAGACCCACATCAAGATGTTTGGTCTGGAAACTCACCATAGACAGGGCTCAATCCGAGGGGCAGGATAAACGGTTGTCTTTCAAACTCCCTCTGCACGCGATAGGATAGCGCTACACCAACCAGAGCAACGGAGGTGAAACAGAGCTTGTTGATAGATTAAACATTCGCCGTATCCTTTTGGCTAAACTCCGAACACATCTTCCCTTTTTAAGAATGACTTCAGTGCCGTTCTTTGTTCTTTTCTCAGAGAAAAGCTTAACTCCAAGTCTTCCAGAGTCGCGGTCAAAGCTGATTCGAAAGACCGCCGCCGTTCGCAGTTTCTGTGTTTACTAGAAGCACGCAAGCGCAACTCGGCTGTCGTCATTATGGCCCCGCCCACCGACTCTATACACGATGTGATTGGCCCGGCAAGAGTTGGGCGATTACAGCTCAGAAGGGTATTGAGAGTTGCTAGACGACACTCGCGGGCAGATTAAATTTGCTGCCGCTAGGGTACGTCTAGATTTCTTGGCTAGATGTACACTCAAAGACTAGAGAATTTCAATAATACACTGTGAGGGTTATGCCAAATGAATTAATGCATCTGACCAGAAGATGGCGCCCACAGCAGAAGCATCCATCCATTTTCCAAACTGCTGTTCCAATGTGGGTACAGTGTAATATCATACAGGTATAAATTCATCAGTTTAATCAAGGATTATACCTCGTTTCCACGAGTTCAAGATAAATATTTTTCATGACAACTGGAGTTGCCAGTTAGCTGTTTCAAATAATTATTAAACCGCACAATTCAAAGCACAAACTGTGCAAAAGCAGCATTTTATACCGAATTTAAATTGGTTGAAAATGGATGGATGGATGATTCGTCCGCGGGCACCATCGTCTGGCGAGATACGGGAATTCATTTGGCATGACTCTCACAGTGCATTATGGGTACACTCATTATTGTGGTGCATTGTGGGATTGAATGAGTGCACATGATAACATCCACTATAGTTTCGGACACCACTACAAACATCTGTCCCCTCAAATAGTCCCCTATTTAAGATTGTAGGGCGTGATTTCAGACAGCTACCGTGTTTACACTCTTCGAAGAAATCAACCTTCAAATGGCAAACTAATAGTTGTCACACATTAACCTGGAAACGATTAAACATTTAAACACTGATTACATGAAAATGACACTCCTTTAAGTCTATAGGGACATGTATCCTTTCAATATAGCATCACATTTATGATGCCTAATCAATAATTCATTCATTTCTCAGAGTCCCCTTTTTATCCTTTTAGGAATAATTTGTGTGGAACTTAATATCATTAAATACTGTTAGTGAACAAAAAACTCCACTGACAGATGCACACAAAAAGACTTTTCTGAAGTGTGGTATAAAAATATATATTTTCAGATTTCAGTCATTTATCAGTTTCTCTCTCCAGCACGGTATCTGGCCGGGAGAAGCAGTGTTGATGATGTTGGATGACGTGGAGCTGCAGTGGAAGCGGGGTCACGTGTCACACCTGCAGTCTGCTGTAGAGCTGATCATTGGGCTCGTTCTCGGGGAACACCTGGACAAGGTGCGATGATGCCTCTGGAAACATATACAACATCCAGAGACTTGCATAAAATCTGCAATTTATATTTTGAACTGATCTAGTAACAAGCACCATTGACATTGTAGGAGCTCATTCCAAGACTGTGGCTGGTACAAAAACAAAAGACTCAGAAGATCGGTGAGCAGGCAATGACATTAATTAGTTTTGATGACCTACAGCTGCTGTAAGGGATTTCTGCATAACCCTTAGAACTGGAAATTTAAAAAAGGTTAAATTGCTTTGGTAGTGTTCTGGGACGGCAGGAGTATCCAACCCTGGTCCTGGAGGGCTACTACCCTGCAGATTTTAGCTCCATTCTGAATCAAACACACTTGAACCAGCTAATCATTGTGTTCAGGGCTGCTTTAGAATTACAGGCAGGTGTGTTGGAACTAAAATCTGCCAGATGGTAGCCCTCCAGGTCCAGGAGCAGGGTTGGACACCCCTGTAGTATAGTGTATTCCATGAAATTACATACAGCAGTTTTATTAGATCAGACCTGAATTTCTTTGGACATTGAGAAGATAATTGGTCTCTCTCTCTCTGTCTCTGTCTCTCTCTCTGTCTCTGTCTCTCTCTCTCTCTCTCTCTCTCTCTCTCTCTCTCTCTCTCTCTCTCTCTCTCTCTCTCTCTCTCTCTCTCTCTCTCTCTCTCTCTCTCTCTCTCTCTCTCTCTCTCTCTCTCTCTCTCTCTCTCTCTCTCACAGATTGCATTGGCTACATTCCACACCTTGGTAAGAGTAATAGGTTCAGCCCTCAAACTATTATTTTATACTATTCAAATGCACTGGCACTCAGTGGAATAGTTTCTATTATCTTATGAAGTAACACAGATATGTTGCTCTTTGTTTCAGTGTGGAACTGGATATGTGATGCTACAGGTATGTCAACATTTTTGTCATGTTAAGTTAGGTTACTTTATTAATACCTGCAGGTACATTTCTTTTGCAGTAGAATGTTATAATAAAACAATTGCAAAAGAATGGCAAAATTTGTGTTAACATTAGTTAATGCACTGTGAACTAACAAACAAACAATGAACAATTGTATTTTTATTAACTAATGTTAACAAAGATGACCAAATACTGTAAAAAAAAATGTGTTCATTGTTAGTTAATATGTTAACTAATGAAACCTTATTGTAAAGTGTTATCAAAACACATAATATAACACAAAAAACCCCCACTATATATCATAACAAAATATAAATTACACGATACATGTGCTTAATGCTCCACCACTCGAGACTTATCAGAAGATATAAACCTGTACATTCAAATACACATTGACGTGTGTGTGTATGTATATATATATATATATATATATATATATATATATATATATATAAAATAAATGATCCTTCAGAAATCATTCTAATATGCTGATTTGATGCTCAAGAATCTTTTCTTCTGTTATTGTCAATGTTGAGAAAACAGCTGTGCTGCTTATATTATATATATATTTAAAATATATATTATATTTGGACTGAATTTGGACAACTTTAAAGACAATTTTCTCAATATTTGGATTTTTTTTTTGCACCCTCAGATTCCAGACCTCGACGAAATACTGTCATATACTAACAAACCATACAACAATGGAAAGCTTATTTAGCTTTCAGTTGATGTATAAATGTCAGTTTCAACAAATTGAAATTCATGGGTCATGGGTGGCCTAGGCATATTGATGCACGTGGGTCTGATCAAAAAGACGAGCTACTGTAGCTCTGATTGTTCAATAAATTAATGCTGGTTCTGATAGAAAGGTGTCAGAAATCCGTGCATCGCAGTTTGTTGTGTATGGGCGGCATAGCCAGCGCTGACCCCTGCCCAGCGGCAAAAGCGGGCACGCGAGCATCAGAACTGGACCACGGAGAAATGAAAAAAGGTGGCCTGGTCTGATGAATCACTTTCTTTTACAACACGTGGATACTGCATCATTATTTTTGCAATATCCTAACATCAAACTTTTTTAATTAGCTTTACATTTTTAATTAGTCTTCAATTTGTTGATATATCTAGCTTTCTTGAAAACCTTCCAAGATAAACCTAAAAGCATAAGTCTTACCGTAGTGTGGCCTTATTTTACAGTGGAGGTGACTTTTGACCCAGAGTCGGCCAACCCTGCCCTTGTTCTGTCTGAGGACCGCAAGCGCATGCAGTGTGGTCTGGAGCGGCGCGTGGTCCCCTGCAGCCTGCGGCGCTTCGATGGCTGGTGGTGCTGTCTCGGCTCAGAGGGCTTCTCGTCAGGACGCCGCTACTGGGAGGTAGAAGTGGGCGACCGTGATTGGCGTCTCGGAGTGGCCAGAGAATCAGCCCTCTGCAAAGGCTATAAACCGCTCAACACTCAGAGCGGATATCTCACCCTCAGGCTGGAGCGGGGGTCCGAGCTCAAGGCCCTGACCACACCGCCTACCTTCTTGCCCCAGTCGCTCATCCCGCGGAGGGTGGGAGTCTACCTGGACTATGAGGAGGGGCAGCTGTCCTTCTATGACACCCAAAAGCGCGCACACATCTACACGTACAGTGAGAGGTTCACAGAGAAGCTTTACCCAGTGTTTGGGACGGTGGAGATGGTGCGTGAGATGGTGATCAGGCCTGCAGATCTGAGGGAGCCATGTCTCTGTAAGGGACAGTGTCTGTTCTTCTAACATACATGACAAGCACACAATTCTCACAAACAAAGATACAATAAAAATCACACACCATTAAACAATCATACAGTAAATGCTTATTAAAAAAAAACAAGTAGTTTGAGAGGTGCATAGAAGGTATATTACATTTTTTAGAGTAGCTAAAGCTGTTATTTCTGCACCACACGGAATTGAAAAAGACACATTTGTTAAAGGGATAGTTCACCCAAAATTGAAATCACTTACCCTCAAGTTGTTCCAAATCTGTATGAGTTTCTTTCTTCTATTGAACACAGGTGAAGATATTTTAAAGAATGTTGGTAACCAAACAGCTGACGGTAGCCAATGACTTGTATACTAGTGAAAAAAAATTCTATGGAAGTCAGTGGCTACCGCAACTGTCTGGTTACCAACATTCTTTAAAAAATATTCTTCTATGTTCAACAGAAGAAACTCATACAGGTTTGGAACAACATGAGGGTAATTGGTCAGACAAATAGATAGTCCCGCCCAAACCTCATGTCTGCAGTGATGTATTTTTATAGGTGGATCTGGAATTTAGCATCACCCTAGTTCACTTGACAAAAGCCCAGTAGGATTTTTCAGTTGGCTTTTGCAGTAACGGCTAAGCTACGCAAAGCATCAAGGCTTTCCTCTCAACTGTATCGCAAAAAGGTCATTACTCAAAGCATTTGGATTATTGCAGAAAGTTTATGATTCTTGCAAGTTTTGTTAATCATTATAATCTTCACAAACTTTAATGAATTTTGAAGCCTACATTCATTCGCCAGAAGTCAAAGCTAAATGTAATATAAAAACAAACTACACCACTGTCGCATTATTTTCTTATCAACACCAAGTAGCATATGAAAATGCTTTTAGCATTTTTCTGAAAGTTTTAATACTTTGCAAGAGTGTGATTATAAACACAACAAAGGTGTAATAGCGGACTAGTGAGTAGATGATGTTTAATGTCCTGACAGCTTCTGCAGTCCCATTAAGCAACCACCTTTTCAAGACACGTAAAAGCTTAAAAAAATCACAAGGGGTATTACTGATGCATTCATGTTCACCACTGACCTTGCTTCAAGCATTTAACCAAAAACCCATTAAAAAAAATTCAATTATTGGAACCAGAAGTGCTAAAATGCTAACTCATTTCTGGGTTTTGGCCTACAAAAATACCTCCCTGCAGCCAGTTTTGGGGTGTGCGCTGTGTAAACATGATGGTTACTGTAGTTCTATTGCTGCCTTCATGTGCTATCAGAATGATCCTAAATACTAGTTTCCTAGTTAAAAAATTGGACACGAATGCCCTCTCAAGTCACAATTTGAATGTTATGAGCTCGTAATCATGACTTTAGAAGTGGGTAGTAGGAAATTTCAGCATAAACTTGAGCATGCATTTACTCATCTCACTCGCACAAGCACAGATTCGGTATTCTTCGAAATAAATAAAACGAATGAAATCCAAACTCAGAATATTACGCAAACCTGAGATAATTAAATGTTAAATAACACAAATATACTTCATGTATTTAATCTCACTTTATTAACCCATTTTTCTACTACTGACCTTCAATGATCCAATTCAACCATACTAATAAGCAAAAATTGACTAGATAAACCACATTTGTTTGATTTGTTGCTGAAAAAGTGTTGTTCAAAAAAACTTTGTTCTGCATTATTTTTTTTTGTGATCTAGAATGGCAGCACGGCTGAAAGGTTTATTTGAGGAGCTCTCTACTGTACAGGCGTGAATGTACAGTTCCTTCAGCCTGAGGCCTATCCATTTCACTTTGGTGAATAGAACTTTAGTTTTTTTGTTATTAAAAAACAAGCAAGCCCAGCCCAGGTGTGAACAAGTAATACCGAAATAATGTTCTTAAAGGTGCAGTGTGTACATTTTAGTGGCATCTAGTGGTGAGGTTTGTGAATGGCAACAAACGACCACTCACCCCTCCCTTTCGAAGCACATAGAGAAGCTACGGTGGCCGACGCAGGACAAAGATGTCCTTCGTCTCACAGCAGAGTAGCTAACGCTCTGTAGAGAAGTTCGTCCGTTTAGGGCTACTGTAGAAACGTGCCGGCACAAAATGGTGACTTCACTGTAAGGGGATCTCAAGGTGAATGTAGATAGAAATGTCTAAGGTAATAAAAATATAATGGTACATTATATAAGGTCTTAATACACCACTGAAAACATAGTTATGTATATTATATTGCATTTCTGTCAATAGATCCTTACTAATACTACACACTGCACCTTTAAAAAGTAACTATGTAACCCAATTCAATTACTTTTTCATTTGAGAGAATGTTCAACATTCAAAATGTAACCGACAGCGATTGTAATGTTTTTTTTATTATTATAAATGGATAGTTTGTGTTTTTCAATAACGTAAGGAACCATATAGAGGTCCCCGTCAGCACGTACTCCTTTAATAAAGCATTTCAGTAGGTCCACAGTGTGCTAAAACAGTTGATTGCACTAAATCTGTTTATAATAAACAAAGCTACACACAATGAGTCGACTGTGGTAGAATGATTTATTGTTTCATTTAGTGCGGTGAACTGATATGCAGTGAGAAATTGTGCATACTACATACTACAGCTTGAATATGATGGTGAAATGCAATTTTAGTATAAACATCTAAAAATATATATTTTTCCCCCAAGTCAAAAGTACCATACAGATTATAAAAGGCAGTAAAAAATGTAATTTAAGAGTACATAGGTGTGACGTCAGTAATCTTTTCCAAATTGCCAGTAGTGCACTAACCTGGCAGACGTTACATGTCATCAAAAATACAGCCGCAAGCCTGAAGTTGCAACAGCACATCTTGCAACCAGGCAATAAAAAACGAACATCAGTAACATATTTACAGTCCTAAGAATCGAGTCCATATGCATGCGCCTGTGTTGCAACAAGTTAAATTTGATTTAGGAGGAAAAATACTAATGAGTTAAAGTGTAAACTCTAAATCAAAAGACATGGCATATTTGATGTGAAAAATACATTTAGAAAACCTCTATGCTTAAAAAACTTGATACAACTAGAAAGCAACATCAGGATATGAAATCTGCTCAATTCAAACCGAACGCAATCAAGCTCAATAAGCAACAGAAGATCTCAAACTGTATCCCATTGCGCATACGTCAATAATATTTCTCGCACACACTATGGCAAACACGGCTTGATCCCACACGTTTTACCAAATACCTGTTTGGAAGCGATAACACTAAAAGGTTTTAAGTCTTTATACATTCAACAAAATATCAAGGCTTGAAGACTTTGGTCTTTATGAACAATCATCCAAGGAATCCAAGAGCTCAGCTGTTCTCTTTCTCACATAAAAAACATATTTTGTGCACATTGGCAGTGAACTTCTCTAGTTAACTTAGTTTAGTTTGAGCGTATATATATATACATTCTGCTGAAGGCAAAGGGAAGTTCGATTAGGCCTCGAAGTACTGCCTCTCCAGCTTCTTTGTGACGGTGCTGCTGGACACGACTCCTCTCTGCACCATCTCCACCTGCCGCGTGACGGTGCTGCCCGACTCCGTGATCTGCCTGCTCGACATCATCATCATACCATCTTGGGGAACAAACAAAAAAGACAAATTAATAATGAAAAGACATTAATAATGTAGTCTTGCATCTAGAATTGAACTCACTGGTGCTGATCGCATGGCGGTCAAAAATGGACTGCATTTATATATATGGACTGCATTTATATATATGGACTGCATTTATATAGCGCTTTTATCCAAAGCGCTTTACATTTTTGCCTCACATTCACCCATTCATACACCGACGGCGATGTCAGCCATGTAAGGCGCCATCCAGCTCGTCGGGAGCAGCTGGGGTTAGGTGTCTATGCAGTAGTCTATTTATGCAGTAGTCATAACCCATTTATTCACTTTTTGAGTATAGAAATTTCCGACTTAACCTGTCATAAATCTTGAATGCTTTGGAACAGTTTAACTTCGGTCTCTTTTTAAAGACAACACTTGGCAGATTATTGCTGAAATTAAAAAAGTTGAACTAAAAAAAGTTATAGAAATGTAAGTTTATTATTATAAAAAATACACAAAAATATGCATACATTTTTAAAGTTGTTAAATCGTTCTAAATATAAAAGAATAGCTGAGTCCACACTACAACTCCAACGATATCAGCACAGAGAAACAATGTCATCGGACTCCTGCTGATGAATAATAAAAACCTTCACAGCCAATCAGAATCCATCCTGATTTAAAGAACTCAAACCTTTAAAGTTGCAGTGTCTGCTGGTGTGGATGCTAATATAGTAATTGTTATCTTTATAGTTATCGTTCTTGGTGTGAACAGGCCTTATCTGATGTATCGAGTTCCTAACCCTGGAAGATGTGTAGTGTGTGAGTTGGTACCTGAAGACACAAAGGGTTCTGTGAACATGGTGTGTGAAGTAATCTCTGTTGGTAGGTTAAACACCTCTCTCTTTGTGACTGACTGACTGCTGTACTGTGACATGGAGCCTGAGGAGGAGGAGAAAAGAAGAAGAGATGATGAGATTATTTCAACCATGCATTACCCTCCAAAAAAACATTCAATGTAATTCTCAAGTAAAACAGAATATTCATCAGCATATAATGTAGGGCAAGACTGAAAGACTCTATGCATTGTGATTTTATTTAATCATAAAAAGCACGCTATGATGTTATTAAAACATTTACCCGAGAAATACATAATAAGGCCTAAAGCCTTAACGCTATCATGTCACTCTCTCTGTGACACTGTCCCGCATACCTGCATCTTGAGATTCGATGGTGATGATGCCCTCTCGCTCCGGTCCAAAGCCCTGTGTGGTTTGAGCTTGAACTTTAAATTTGTACGGCATGTTTTCCTTCAGGTCAGACACAGTCAAAGAAGTCGCAGCGTTACCATTCACCTGGAAGGAGCGAAGATCTCCTGCACAGACACCAAAGATAGGGTCTTAAAAAAGGAAGCTGCAGAATAGGGGTATATAAGTAAACATTTTCTTTCACATGTCAAATGAAAAATAAAGCCAGTTTGGTGTCTGACCTCCACCGTGCAGCTGTTCGCAGGTAACCACGTAACCCAGGATGTCCCCGTTGGGTTTGCGGGGTTTCTCCCAGCTCAGCTGCAGCGTGTCTGGACTCAAAGCTGTGAAGATCAAAGGTCCTGGAGCGCTGGGAGTGCTGAGAGTGAACGGAGACCCTGAACAACAGCACACACACATACATGCATGATTAAGAGCAATGAAGTGATACATAATAATGTGGTAATATTTCATCAAGATTTCACAATAGTTGCCACTGCTACTGCTGACATTAGCTACTCTGCCTCTATAGCTACCTTTTAAAAAAATGAACCAGCTCACCTGGCATTGGGCTCAGTGGACTCTTGGGGTCGACAGCAGACTCAATGGTAATGACTCCCTCTCTATCAGGACCCCAGCCCTCCCGACTCTGGGCCTTTACTTTGAAGATGTAGGAATGGTTGGGCAGGAGATCCTGAACCACCACAGAGTTCTGAGCGGGATTGTTCACCTCGATACGCTTTACATCACCTATAAGATGAGTAAAATACAATAAAATTGGAAAATAAATAGGAATCAAATAAACAACCTCTACCATTATATACAATATTAAATTCTTGATTAATAGCATATAATAAATTACTATATATATATATATATATATATATATTATAATGTAATATAAACAAGGACACACATTATTATAATATAAATATATATATATATGGGGTTTTTTTGGTTGAAAATGTACTTTATTCTAACTTGAATATATTATCAGTTTATGCAAATATGGCATATAAATGTATCAGTTGTATATATATATATATATATATATATATATATATATATATATATATATATATATATATATATATATATATATATATATATATATATATATATATATATATATATATAAAATGAATAAGTATAACAACTATGAGTGAGAACAGATGAATCACCTCCATTGATTTGCTGGTAAAGGACGCAGTAGCCCAGTACACCGGTCTCACAGTGGGGCTCCTGCCAGCTTACTTTCAGGGCCGTGGGCCCCAGGGCAGAGAACACCAGTCTGCTGGGGGTCTCAGGAACACCCGGGTTGAAGCGAGAGTCTGAGGGCACAAGCAGTGCAGACGGTAAAATGTCAAACCACAGAACAGACACATTCAATTTTGCAGCCACAAATTGTTTTATTGGTTCAGCACTGGGAAAACAGCAAGGAATTGGCTGAGGTGTGTCAGTCTGCAAATGTTGTTCAGACGCGAGTGGTGTCTCAGTGTTTAATTGCTTGCAGTGTTGAGGAATAAAGAAAAGTAGAGCGCTACTAACTTGATTACATTTTTCAGTAGTTCAGCTGTTTTCAAATTCATTTAGCCACTTCTCACAATGACTAGGATGACAAAAAAAACTCTTGCAACTTTCGCACAAATGAATGAAGAAAATAATCGTGTCGTCTCTAAAAATGCTAGATTGTGGACAATTTATTTCAGCAAATCAGTTCAGTCAAACAGGCTAAGTAAATGAACCAGTTCTACATATTTAGTAATACGTTATGTTTTATTATTTTTATTTATTGTAAAATTATCTTTTTAATCTAAGTTCAATGTTGTAAGATATCCTCAAGTCCCCTGATGCACTGATTGCTGTTTCCAGGTTCACTCACCCTGAAGAACACTATCCAGGTTCTGCAGTGCATCGTTGATATCTTCAGACTGAGTACGAGCTCTGGAGCTCAAGCTGTAGCTGGTAGTTGTGCTCTGGCTGAAGCTAGAGACCCCTGAGAGACAGCCAAGCCACGGCAGGGTGGGGTACGGCAGGGTGTGGCGGGAAAGGGTTGGCAGGCAGCCGTCGCATGACGAGAAAACAGTGAGAGAAAGTGTAGAGAACAGACAAATGGCACAAGAAAGAAGAGCAGGGTTGAAGCGAGAGTCAGCCAAGGATTCTTGCCAAAAGCTGCACCTTGCAAATTTGATTGGCTTTGTCACTATGTGAAGGCAGATCTATAGAGATCACTTTACCTAAACTGTCCAAAAATCCTCCGGACAGGTTTCCCATGACGATAGAATCCCTCACACCATCACCGTCAGTGTAATGCCTGTTCTCAGATCGCTTCCTCAGGGTCACTTCCTCTTTGAGAAGCCCGCCGTCTCTAAGATCATATCTATGTGTAGTTGAGCCCCCTGATTGAGACAAAGCAATAATTGATGAATGAGCGACAAAGGCAATTTATTCAACAGTTATGTTTTTGAAGCATATGAATTGAATTAAAGAATGATTCACACACCCTTAAATTAACATTCTGTCAACATTCACTCACCCTGGTGCCATTCTAAACCAATTTAACTTATTACTTTCATGGAACACAAAAATAGATGTTCTGAAGGAAATTCAGTTCTGTTCTTTTGCATAATGAAGGAAGACAAATGAGCATAATAAACAAAATTAGGGGCAAAAAAAGTGCAATAAAAGTGATCAAAATTTGAATTCCATGTTAAATAGACAACATTTGGAACAACATAAGGGTACTAAATACTAATAGAAATTTAATTTCACTGCCATTATAAAGCTTGGAAGAGCCAGGAGATTTTTTTATATAACTCTGATTATATTGATCTGAAATAAGAATGTCATATACACCTAGGATGGCTTTAGGGTCAGTAAATTATTGGGTAATTTTCACTTTTTTCACTTTAACCCTCTGATGCTCTTCGAAAAATTTTCACAGAAATGTTTTTTTTTACTTCATTCATCATCAAAAATTGTTAAATATACGCACAGAAAAAACAACAACATGGACAAGATTCAAAAAGGTTAAATGTCCTGAAAAAAATAGTCATGCATAAAGTGACTGCATTGGAAAATAATCTAAGAATCTAGTGGAAACGTTTGGTACTGCGGCAAAATGAAATCTTACTGAAAGCACATTTTTTGAGATATCAACCTCAAATTTGGAGCACACCTTGTTTAGATTTATGGCTTTAATGGCTGTGCAGTTTTAGAGTAAAATGTGTTTTGGAAAATATATATTTTAGTTAAAATTTTAAATGGTATTTTTGTGTATTTTTCTTACCAATAAACATGCCATTTCTATAACTTGATGTAAGTTTGTTTTTTTACTTCAGCAATATTCTGCCAACTGTCATCTTTAAAAAGAGGCCAAATTTAAGTGTGTTCTCTTAGCATTTCGACATTTTCAACAGTTTAAGATTAAAAAGTAAATAAATGGATTATAACTACTGCATAAATATAATTTAGTACCATAAAATAGAAAATATTAAAGGGATAGTTCACTTTGAAATTAAATTTTGATATGTTTTAGCTTACCTCATGGGCATCCGAGATATAGGAGTATTTGTTTCACCAGTAGTTTCAATTTTGATCATTTTAGGTCAAACCGTTCTTGTTTGTGCCTCACAGAGCATACACAGAGAAGTCCAAATTAAACAATCCCCCATCGTAAGTACACACTGATGGCCTAAGACACGAAACGAGCGGTTTGTGTGAGAAAACGAACAGTATTTATATCGTTTTTACCTCTTGTACACCACAGGAAACACGCACACGCGCCCTCGGATCAGTCGGACGTAGTGGTGTACAAATACTGCTCGTTTTCTCACACAAACCGCTCGTTTCGTGTCTTAGGCCATCAGTGTGTACTTACGATGGGGGATTGTTTAATTTGGACTTCTCTGTGTATGCTCTTTGAGGTGGTGACCATAGACCTGCATTATGTGAGGCACAAACAAGAACGGTTTGACCTAAAATTATCAAAATTGAAACTACTGGGGAAACAAATACTCCTATATCTCGGATGCCCATGAGGTAAGCTTAAACATATCCAAATTTAATTTCAAAGGGAACTATCCCTTTTAAAAAAAACATTATCAAACTAAAATATTGTATGTTCATTTCATTGAATAATAAAAAAAAATGGTCTTTTTATGACCGCCACACAAAAAGCACTAGAGGGTTAATCAGGAGAATGATATGCCAAACAAACGTCTTTGTAAAAACCTTGTAGTAAAACAGTAAAACTGTAAAGTTTGATGTATGTAAGTGCAGCTGAAGTGGAGATTGAAAAAAAAGTAGACAATGTGCAATAAAATAACCACCTAAATGTATATTTGCGATGTTTTGTTCCCACTATTCTGACAGAAGACATGTTGTGGAAGCAAAAGCCTACAACCTCAAAACTGACCAGATGGAAGGAAAAAAATAACGGTTTGGCCAATTAATTGTTTCTTTGATCATCTTACCAATACCTTTGCCGGAAATGTATGTTGTGGAGCTGCTGTGATTGGTCACAGCGGGGCGGGGGGTGGAATGGCTGTACGTCGATGACGAGGAACTGACGTTGCGGGAGAGGGAACTGCTTCCTCCCGGGAACAGGAAATTCTGGTCCCATTTGCCATTTACAAACTGGTCTGTAAGGATAAATGAGAAAAAGACAATTATTCAAGAATTCGCATAGCAACATTAAAGCATTAGAATTCACAGTTGAAGTTAGCGCTCCAGATTAGCGCTTTGAGCTGCAGCCTAGAGGAGAGAATCACCTCAACAGACCCAAACTGCAGAAAGCCTCTCAGTTCAGAAGAAGAAACAATATTTATAAAGTAGCAATGGAATTATCAATCTAGATTAAGCAAGAGAAATAATGCCAGCTAGCACTCTGAGTCTCTTGATGGCAGTTAACACTCAAGCGACTTTGATAGCACAGCTGTGGGTTGACGTTGGGTGTAGCTGGCATGCTGTCTGCCAGGGACAGGTCTTCACCTTGTGGCAGGGTGTGTGAAAGACCATCTGTGGCTGGGCTCAGGCGGCAGGGGATGATGTCAGCAGGCAGTTTCCAGGACACTTTACGAAGATCCAGGTCCGAACCGACTAGCTGGACATGTTTCCAGCGTGAGCCTTCCGTAATCATGTGGGGAAGCAAGCAAGGCACAGAGGATGTGTGGGCTGTCCGTGCTCAATTGAATTCACCCAAAAATTAGAATTCTGTAATTATACTAACGCTAAATTTTGTTTTAAATCTGTATGACCTTTCTGAACACAAAAACATTAGTTCTGTCACTAATGTCAAAGATGACTGGCAATTAGTATATCGTTTGGATTGGTGGTATGATTCTGTTCTGGGCAAGAACTCTCTGCACATCCATGCAGCCCAGCATGGATAAGAGCAGGGAGCGCAGCGATAACTCGTGAACAGAACAGAACCAACATAATGTATTAATAGTTTGATTCAAGGGGAATCAGAATGCCAAATCCTGCCTGGACAAGAGGAGGAGCTGGGGATGGAGGAGGGTAATTAGCGATAGAAATGTGATAGGTATAGATGCTGATACTGAACTGAAAGAGCTATATATTTATATGCTGTGATAGACATTTTATTATTATGGATAAATGTGATCAGCTGAAAGTCACCTAATGCAAGCTTGACTAACGTGACCTGCCAGAACTAACACTGCGCTTGATGTCTGTGCTTTTTCCATATGATAAAAGAGTTATGTGGCTATAAAGCTCATTAAGAACATAAAACTAGGATAAAAGTAGTTATCTGTTTCTCCGCCATTGACGGAATGCACTATTATGCATCTTCTGAAAGAGTGCAGACTCTCCGGATCAAAATACAGGAGAAAAAGAAGCAGAAACAACCGATAGCATATGTAAGCAGATGCATTTGTAAAATAATGTGATCATTAACATTAAACAGCATATAAATCAAAAATGCCTAATGTTTTCTGAATACATTTTTTTAAATTTTGTTTAAAAGTAGAGTATGTTCTTTGTTTTGATCTATTGCATGTTTAGATATTCCTCAAAATATGCTGGTGGCCTTGAAAGTTTTGTGACAATGATCAAAATGCTGGCACTGGCAACTTTAAAAAAAAATGCTGGTGGGGAAAATTATTTTGTGAAATGTTAATCACAAGTCTATTTGTATTTGATAAATGTATATTTCATTGTATATTTCAACACTTCTGAAGCCATGTGCTTGGTTATGTGAGGAATAGACTGAAATATAACTTATTGGCTGAAGAATCTTGCCTTCTGAAAGTCTTTAATTTATATTTACTCTTTTAGTTTTTCATTTACTCTTTAGATTTAAGAGTAACGGCTGATAGGAAGATGTTCAGTGAATGTCTTTTTACGGAAAAGATCAGCTTCTTATTCTGTGCTCCCTGAAGTAAGAAAGTCATACGGTTTGCAACATCTTGAGGGAAGAGTAAATGATGACAGAATTTTCATATTTGGGTGAACTGTTCCTTTATGAATTATAGCGAGGCAAAGAAGGAAAGAAGAAAAGGTGGAAAGCTGATGTCTTCTGAGCCCATCCATGATGTTGCTAACAATGTTTAGTTTAACTAGCAAAGCCAAGTCTGATCATTCTTGCCAAATGAAAGCCGAAGAAGCCCAAACGTTACAACATTCTCTAAAGGCTGCACAAACAAGTTAAACTTCCACAAAAAAAAGCCCAGTCACCCAGTTTGACAAAGCCAAAAGAAAAGAAAAAGACATTGTTCCATGACAAAGGCAAGTGCTTGTGGGGTCTTCAATGCACAGGGGACTAATTAGAGCCTTTCGATTTCAACAGGAGTTGCATACGAATGATGTAACAACATCATCCTGTTACACCAAAGATGAAGGCAGACCATGATGTCTGACTGTCATTGACCAATAGTCTTTAGGTCACACAACACAAAAAAAGCTTTCAAATGCTTGAAACAGTTCCACCAGCATGTTCAGGCATGCAATACGGACAAGCATTTGGAAAACCTGTCGTGTTTTAATTTCCTGCTATCACCGATAAAAAGTCTAGCATTGTTACACCGTGTCTACACCGGACATGACAGTTGTTGTGTCGCACTGCAACAGCTTGAGGCTGTCTACAATGGATGCGACCAACCAATCGTTGCAAATCCATTTGTCCTGTGTGTCAGAAGTAGCGTTAGTGCTTGAAGTATATGCGAGTAGAGAATGGGGCATCAGTTTACTTATGCGTTGTACCACGCTGCATCCAGTGTAGACAGCATCACTGATTATAATGGGCTCTATCTGTTTTTGTCACATCACGCAACTCACGTCTGGTGTAAACACAGTGTTAGGATGCTAGTGCACTGGCATCCCATTAGTTGGCCAACCAGTTTACCCATGCTGCTTGACCACCTTCACCAGCTCAAGTTTTGCCAGTGAACCAGAACAAAACCAGTAGTATAAATCATCCTTGAATGTCATGGAAATACAACCTGGTCTTTTTAGCAGGAATCTTCACCAAATACACTGTTCAAAAGTTTGAGGTCATTAAGATGTTTTAATGTTTTTGAAAGAGGTCTCACCATACCTGCATTTATTTGATTAAAAATACAGTAAAACAGCAATATTGTGAAATATTATTACAATTTAAAAGTATGTTTTCTAATTTAATTTTTATAAAATGTAATTTATTCCTGTGATGCAAAGCTGAATTTTCAGCATCATTACTCCAGTCTTCAATGTCACATGATCCTCCAGAAATCATTGTTATATGCTGATAAGTTGCTCAAGAAACAATTCTTATGACTATCAAGGTAAAAAAACATTCTTCTTAAGATTCTTTGATGAATAGAACGTGTTAAAGAACGACATTCATTTGAAATAGAAATATAATATTTTAAATATCTTTACTGTCACTTTTAATCAATATAATGCATCCTTGCTGAATAAAGGCCACAATATACTCACAGCTAAGTTCTTTATCGTTCTTTATTTAGGGATGAAACTAAGTTCAAAACACTTGACTAGCGATATACTGTTAGCGAATATCCATCGCCACGCACACTTCTGTGAGCAACAGTTAGATGAATATGTAAATATGGGCTGCACACTTTCCTCTCAATAAAAAAAACAGCTCTGTAATTCGGCGGCACTCTAGTAAGGTCATGTCACGTTTATTTAAATAGCACTTCATACAATAGATTGCTTAAAATTAAGCAGCTTTACCATATTATAAACACTGTCAGTGTTCTTCAGAAGTACAACTTCATTTTCTACTATAAAGCAGGCTGATTTTGTTCAAAATTACGTCACATCCGTTCATTCTTGAAGTATATTGAAGTCTTAAAGTTATTAATTTATTTCTTACTGACCTCAAACGTTTGGGTAGTGTACATTGACATGATTCTAATGTGTTGAAATAGTGCACCACATCACAAAAGACACCCACCTTCGGACAGATCTGTGACACTAGGCCTCTGGCTACTTGATGGGGATCGTAGTACTTCATTACTGTACATCAGATAGCTGTCATAGTCATCACCAGCTTCAGCATCCACAATTGGAA
Organism: Pseudorasbora parva; assembly: GCF_024679245.1. Taxonomy (NCBI): domain Eukaryota; kingdom Metazoa; phylum Chordata; class Actinopteri; order Cypriniformes; family Gobionidae; genus Pseudorasbora; species Pseudorasbora parva. The sequence continues at coordinate 36,532,132 of NC_090184.1, forward strand.
TGTCGGGAATGATGGGAACTGTAAGATTGATGTAAACCATAACAAACACAATCAATCCACAGTCAGTACAATGGTTTATTAAACAACTGCTCAAGTTCGATTCTACCCCCTTTTTGTGAGCCGCTTACTTGACATGGGTCTGGTAGGCTGTGATGCCAGGTTGATTGTGGCATCTCTGTATGGGCCCCAGCCCACCTTATTGCGAGCACGCACTTTGTAACAATAAGTCTGAGAAGGCTGCAGGTTCTCGATGAGCAGCATGCGCTTTTTGGGGTTATCAATCATCACCTTCTTAGAAGGTCCTGAAGGCTCTGAAGAGAGAAATAAATATGGATATTTACAATCAAATCACAAAAAAGTCACAATACTCACACACAGAAGGCATAAAGGGAATCTTACTTTTGTCCTCATCTATGGGTATGTAGATGACTTCATATGAAGTAATTACACCATTCGTCTCTGCTGGCTCTGCCCAGCTGACCTGAGTGACTGTGGGGCTGATGACATTGAAAGCCAAGCGACCAGGTTCACCGGGTACTGGAGGGGTTAAATAATGCAGATGGACATATTTGTGAGACAGAGTCTTCAAAAAGCAACAACTGTCATGCTAGAAAAGATAAAATATAAAAATATGCATGCATGCTTTCCAAAAATCAGACAAAAAGTCCATTACAATCCCCAATTAGTATAAATACAAAATTCAAAGATTGACTTACCATCCTCTAGAGTTTGGCATTGGATCATATCGCTGTAATTGCCCTCTCCAAGTGCATTGTACCCACATACACGCATCTCATAATCGCAGTAGGGGTAAAGGTTAGTCAGCTCAGCTTGTGGAGTCTTCACATCCAGCACCTGAGCATCAGCCTCAGGATCTCCATATATCCAGTACTTCACCTGGAAACAGCAAATCATGGCTCAAATATAGTATTTAACATCATTTTCAACAGCTAGTGTTTTTTGAAATACTAATCTCATAAAAATATTGCAACTAAATAACAGACATTAACTAAAAAAAATGTATTTAAATAGAAAAGATAATAACATTTCATAATATTAAGGTTTCGGTATTTATAAATGCATCCTTGATGAGCATAAGAGAGTTAAAAACAATTACAAATAAATCTTACCAACTCCAAACCTTAATTAATTTATATATCATCTCTGTATTTCAATGTTTAAAATTACATTTATTTCAAAAACTATAAATGAAAAAAATCAATAAATAAAGTCACATTTCAAATTAAAAGCCTAAATGTTCTGCAACTTTCCTGGCTTTTGCTACTACAAATAAAGTAAACAACATCTTATATTGGTTAATGCTGTGTTAAATACCGAAGATTTCTTAACTGTAGCTAATCAGTAACATGATTAATGGTCTGAGGAAGATGTTTTAAATAACTGCTGTTGCTTTAATGGGCGTAGTTTCTAATATTTGTATTTATTAAACTTTAGAGAGATACAAAAAAGAAGAAGCAAAAAACAGATCATACATGGTAAATAATACAAAAACTGATTCAATTTTGTAATATGTTATGGCAGATATCATGTTGCGTGACCTACTTTGTAGCCATTGGCATTTGTACTGGGGTTCCAGTTCAGACGGATGTTTTTAGGACCGGTAGCGACAGCTTTGATGTTGGTTGGAGAGTAAAGGCGTCCTCCAGGAGATGTGGCTGTCTGAAATTTCTGATTTTCCATTTTCTGCAAATCCTGGATTTTCCCATCCCCTGAAATCACAATACACAAAGATTACGTGCCATTCAGCATCTGCAGATTAAAGGGTTCAGTTCTTCCATAAACATGAACTAAGATAAACAAAACAATGAATATTTTTGTATTTATAAATTGTTGCAAACACAGACCCCAAACCCCCTTTTATCTCACCTCTAGCATCGATGACGTTCACCAGCGTAGTCTTCCTGTCTCCAATGACTGCACCGTTGCTTGGGTCAAAAAGTTCCAGTTGGAAGGTCTCGGGTACGATGGGAGATGGATATGCACGAGGATCAATGACAACATTCTTTTCCATCTCTCCAGGAGCAAATTTGAGAGGAGTGGAAAGGTCAAAGCGTGAGGCTTTCTTTGTGCGCCAGTACACAGTGGTCGGAGACTCCTGGTTTCGACTGCGTACCACAGGGATGGAGTATAGCTGGTCGGTTGTATTGTAAGTTTGAGTACTCTTCTTAAAGTTCACAACACTGGGTTCTGTGAGGACAATTCAAATTTAGGTTAGGGAATAACAACAAATTATAATTGCAGATCTGTAAACTTGCTATGTACCTTGTTTATCGGCGATGGTGATGGTGGTGCGGGGGTACCGGCCTAGTTTAGCACCTTGCCGTGGGTTACTCAGATCCATCACAAACTGTTTGACCTGTTTGTCCTCTAGTAGTCCATCTCCTTCCCCAAGCTCCAAGAGTTTCACTGGGACAGTCTTCTGCGTTTCCCCTGGTCCATAACTCATGTCTCCATCAACTGAGATATAGTCCTGTGCAAGTAAGTGAAAAGAAAATAAGAAGACATTACCTTCAATTACACAATCAAACCCTGAGATTACTTTTGCAGGTTGTTTGGCCATATATAGTTAAATATGATCAAATACATTTAAATAGACTGCAAACTAGAACAATGAAACTCAAGATGTAAAGTTAATGTGTTTTACCTTCTTGTCTTTAGCAGTGAGGTCACGAGTGCAGTATGTGACCTGAGTCCGTCCATCCTCTATAATCTCACGACTGATCGGGATGTTCGCCACACCGTCCTGACGACTGTAGGTGTATGAAGGCTGCAGGAAGGTAAAGATGCTCCTTGCTGTGGTAGAACAAATAAACATACACAAAAATCTAAATTTTTGATTATGCATCATCTTAAAACAAACTTATCTATATCAACCTAATCTAATTCTTATGGTGTTTTAAGGGTGTTTAAATATTCTTAATAAAAAATAAAACTCAGTTAAAAAGATTTTAGGTAAAACTTCCTACCATGTTCTTTAATCACCGTAATGTTGACATGATCTTTGCCGATCTTTGCAATTCCAACTGGAACATCAACTGCTTGCACAAGCAGCTCCTTCTTTTCATCATCCTCATCTTTGACGAACAGGGGAACCCGGACATCCACTGACTCCACGCCCTCCTGAAACTCCACAGCTCCTGCCGCCTCTACAGAGGTGAAGAGGAAGTGGAATCAGAACAATTGAAATTACAAACAATTGAAATAGCTAAACATTTGAAATGTTACAGAATAACAACAACATATTGTAACCAAACTATGACAGCCCACTGCAAAAATATATATTTTTTACATAGTATTGTCCAAAAATCTAAAAAAAATGTTTTTAAAAAGACAAGCTATTATGTCTTGTTTTCTGAAAAAAGACTGAAAAAAGTTTTCTTAAAACAAGCAAAAAAAAAAATTTCTTTCAGAAAACAACAATAATTAAAATTGTCATGAGGATCGCAACTTAATCGCACATTGTATCAGTTGTAAATGTATCTTAAATTAATGTTTCAAGTTTTTAATACTCTAATCAACATGGGTATGGAAAAATATGCATGCTTTATGTAAATGTACATTTATTATTAGTGAAACCATACTCAACATGTTCATGTTTCTTATGCCTAAACTTAAAAATTCAGAATAAGCAGTGATTTCTCTCATTTTAAGAATATAAATAAATGGAGCTTGTACACTGGCAGTTTAGTTCAGAAATGGGCAGAGTTCGTATGAAAAATTGGTAATGTGAAAGCTGTCATGCGGACCTGATTGTAACGAGTTGGAATATAATGTGGCCCTATTAAGAGCTGCGCGCTATCTATTGAACTGGCCATATTTTGTGTGTTTGTGTGCGCCGAACTGTGCCGCGATTCACATGAACAGTGTGAGAAACACGGACTCGGGAGTACTCTTGTTCAGAAAAGTAACCTGCGTATTCGTTTTAGCCGGTCGTAATGTATAAATGTGTTCAATAAAACACATGTACTGTGAGTGGTAATGGTGTTAATGATTTACTTTGGATATGAGTGAGAGTAAGCTTGCAGTGTATTCGTGCATTCGCTATAACTGCACTTGTTCCAGAATAGTAATGTTAATGTTAACCCTTTTCTTTCCCTATTAATGTTTGCTGCTGCATCCTTTACATCTATGGCTTATCTTAATTTCTTCAACTACGGGCTACGCCACAGATCAAAAAAATGTGCACTGCGTTATTACGCGTTAATAAAATTTGTGCCGTTAAAATGAATTTGCGTTAACGGGTTAATTTTGACAGCCCTACTTTTTAGATATTTGGACTGGAAACAAGACAAAAAAATACTAAGTAAGCTTTTTTTGCAGAGCAGTTAGTGTTTGAAAAATAAGTGCGTTTGTACCTCTGTCAGTAGCTACGGTGTAGTAGCCTGGAACCACCTTCAGATCCCGGAAGTTTCCAGCCTGAACCTGTTTATCAGTCAATTTCACAATATCTGGGTAACTGGCCCGAGGGGCAGTTAAAACTGTGTCCACAATTGTGTTGTTCTGTCTGTGGATGAAAATTAAAATAATTATTGTTCAATTATGTTAACATTTTTAGATTTTTATAGTAAATCTCATGAAATATTCAGGTTATATTTTACCCCCCCAAAAAATTAAAACTCCACAAAGATTGCTAAGCACATTATACATAATACTTTGCATAATGCAAATCATTTTATTTGCATTAAGATATATTATTTTTTAAATAAGAAATTAATGTCCTAATCAAATAACTCGACATACACCATTTAACTTATGTAATCAACTGTAGCCATTGTACCTCTTTCCAGAATTTCTTTGTGTCCTGAAGGATAAGAAAAACAGTACATTCAGACACATGATGAAATCTGAAACTCATCCAATACTTTAGACAAATTTGCCCACAAGGCACAGCTTCAGCCATTTTTATGAGTCATTGGGAGCTACTTCTCACCTGAACCGAGTCTTTTGCACTCTCTGTGCGCCAGGGATCTGCAGGAACACGTCACTGAGCTGTTTATGAAGAACACAGAGAGTCATTCGCAGTCAGGCATGACCAATCATGTGTGAGAAGTTGCTTCTTGGTTAGCACTCACATTGTCCTCCACTTCTCTTTTGAGCACGTCTGTGTCCCGAGCCTCAAGGTGGGAAAGAGTTTCGGAATATTGCCGGTTTAGACGAAGAGAGACAGGGTACTGAACTATGACGAAGAATAGAGAGGGATGAAAGAATACGAATATGAGGTAAACAAGCACAAAAAAGATGCCAGTTTGGTTTTACAAGCTAAAAGAACAGTAACCTAAAAATAAAAATTATACCATCATTTTCTCAGCCTCATGTAATTACAAACTTGTATGACTTTCTTTCTTCTGTCGAACACAAAAATTGATATTTTGGAGAAAGAAAAAAGTCCATACAATGAAAACCAACGGGGTCCACTTTTGTTTTGGACAAATAGACAAAAAAAACTTTTGAAACATTTATAATAAAAAATTTAAGTTCCACAAAAGAAACCAAGATATAATGGTTTGAAATGACAAGAATTTACTGTTCCTGAACTATTCCTTTGATTTTGATCTGAATGTCAGTTTAGACTCACTGGTCTCATTGGGGTTGGGTTTGATTTGGTTCTGGGGGTGGTTTGGTCCTCGATGAACATTGTCCGTCACTTTCCAGCGCACAATGTCTGTGCTCTTGGGTGGGCCGGTGCGCACCATCGGGGTGTCCAAATGATCAGAGGTCAGCAAAGACTGCCGTAGCATGTAGTGGTCTTCTTTGAATCCCACCATACGACCTACCGATCACACACACATTAACAACAATACACTATGTCTGTTTCCACTGGTTTCTTTTTACTTAAGTGTAACAAAATGATTACCTTTGCCACAGCATGGAAGAAGAGCAAGACATGCCTGTTGGGGACAGACGCAAAAGTAAATTAATTGAGCTATAACATTACTACACACGTCCTAACCAGTTGCATCACAAGTTTTAAACAGCAAGTAACTTGTTTGGTTTCTATACAACAATCAGAATGTATAACAACCTGGACAAGCAACAAGGCATTTGATTATCATATATGATCATTTTTATATTATACTGTACACCAATGCCTCCAGTAAAGTCTTATTGATTGGCAGTCGTGCTCCACTTAGCAGTAAATTACACATCAAACATGTCATGATTGGAAGTAATTTTGCTTTTTGTGCAGAATTTTCTCTTTTATCCAGAAAAGAAAATTATTTGACAATGGAAGCTTGTCATGTTGTGCCTGGTTAGGTGTTATTTTGTCAGTTTGTCTTTTAATATTTTTTCTATGTTTTGTTGTTGTTGTTGTTGTTGTGATTGTGCATTTGGATCTACTTAGCTATAATTTGATTACAAAAAAAAACAAGTTAGCTAAATCTGACATTGAAAAAAATGTAAAATGGCAGGGCAAAATCTGCACTTTTCTGAAATTGCGCTCTCACGTTAATTTGCCCTGTTTAGAAAATTTAGCCATAATAATAAAAAATGTGTTCAGAAAATGCAAACCGATTTATTTTAGGAGTATGGGAATGTGGTACGGGTTAGTTTATAGTAATTATAACTATCTTTATATAAAAAAGCAATCTATGGTACAGTATGTTTAGACAGCTAGGTGTGTGATTTCTGTGTAGCTAACAGATAAAAACGCTAGAATCTATATCACTATGCTTTGTATGTTCATGTGTGTGTGTGTGTGTGTGTGTGTGTGTGTGTGTGTGTGTGTGTGTGTGTGTGTGTGTGTGTGTGTGTGTGTGTGTGTGTGTGTGTGTGTGTGTGTGTGTGTGTGTGTGTGTGTGTGTGTTTGTGTAGCTACCTGGCAGCAGGAGCAGTATTTCCAGCAGCAGAGCAAAAGCAAACCAAGCAATAGCATCAGAAACATGATGAGAGGAATCAACCACAGGAAACCTGCAGGAGGACAGTCTAACACATGGAGAAACAATCAGTTAGTTGATGCATTCTCTGTTTGGTTGGGTAACACCCTTTGTGACAATGTTGATTCCAATACTGCTGATTTTATTGGCCGTGTGTATCTTTGGGCCATGCTTAATGCAATGTTTGATGAATAGAGTATATGCTACGATCTCTAGCATGACACCGCCACATCACTATGAACCAATTTCAAAACGTTAAGCTTTCAGCTTAAAAGAGGGGATTGAAAGATTATATGTGCATATATATTCTGCGTATGTGTTTTCTGCAAACTGTCTTTCTGAAAACATAAAAGGGGAACTGATGTTTGTGTCCTGTTTTGCTGTGTACAGCGTGCACCCACCCAGCTGTTATCATCTAACTGCAGAGCTATCTATTCCTGGTATTTGACAGCTAAATGCGTGCATTTCTATATTGTTGACATATATGGAGTTATCTTTCTGTTTCCTATGTAGGGCGCGTCCAACTATTAGGGTGTGGATTGATGTATAAGTATCACTGCTTTTCCTGTTGTACTTTGAGAGCTGCATTCTGAATAAACCATATTGACTTCACTCGTGTGGTTCATTGACCTGCACTCTCCCGAGATCTCGACTGATTGCTGAGCAGAGACTGAGGCACACAAAGACACGGGAACAATTTCCTACATAACCCTCGCACTAGCAGCTAGAAATACAGAATAAGTAGTAGGTGCATAACTACAAAACATATAGCTCAATTTTATTTAAAATGAAATAATATAGATGTATATGAATATCCCATTTAAAATGTACCTGCAGGCCACCCAAATGGCAAAATTCTGTATGAAAGAAAAACTTTATTAAATGTATTTTTCACCTTTCTTTTTCTTCACTAGGACTCTGTGTTCTTTGTCTGTGATGTTTGATGGATAATTCACAGTGTAGTGATATGTGCAGTCGTCGTCTTCATCACGAAAACTGCATGTCTCTATCACGTTTTTATCTGTGTACACAAATAAATCAATAATTTGTTCATCCATTCATAAACAAACCCATGAGTATAGCTATGTGTTAATATAAAAGAAAGATCTTACCTTCTTCAAGCTCTTCCACCAAGATGATTTTAAATGGGCACTCATCGCATTTCCGTCCTTTTCTCTCACCAGTGCTCCAGGCCTGGCACTGAACACAGCTCCTCTTGGCCTCACACATACCCAATTGTTGCTGTATTATGAGAGACGGTTGGTACAAGGACATTTGTTAACTAATAGTACTTATTAACATGCATAGAAAAGAAATACAGATGGACAGACACACATTCACAGACATCACAGTCGTACCTGGAAGTTCGCTTCACAAGTGGGGCTCAGTGGAAGTCCAGAGTGTTCACACTCACAACGACCACATTTACACACACCACGGTCATTGCAAATTCCCTACAAAAGAGAAAAAAATATTTATATACACAGAGCTGTGTTCACCTGTGATATTTGTAATATAGTTAATGATGCATTGATATCGAAATTTTGGCCAACACCGTCATGATCATCTATATTGCCTTTTCCCTTACAAAAAGGCAAAATACTACATATTTATCAAAATCAAGTTATGAGCAAAATCCGGTCTCTTTCTGGTTTTGTTCAACTATACTATGATTTAGATTGTGAACAGATTGTGAAAAAAAATTTAAGTTTCAGTTTGAAGTAGTTAATTGAATGTGATCAATGAATTGTCTGTTGGGTGCGTAATAAATGGCACTAATTACATTTAATAAGTACTACATTTTAAAAAGATATGTATAATAAAATATACAATACATTTAAATATTTTAATTTGTAGGGTACAATACTATTATAAACTTTCAGTTTTTATTTAGATTTTTTTTAAATATAATTTTAAGTGCTTCAGGTGTAAAAACAATGTTCATAAATGTAATCATAAACAATTATGTAAAATCAGCAGGTTAATATTACAAAACAAACAAACCCAAACAGCATGATCTTGTATCACCCTGAAGATGTTCTTCATTATATCAAAATATTTGACCACAGAATGTTGTGAGTGACCAATTTGAGTCCAATAATCCAGAGAACAGTATTTAAAAAATAAGTAATATTTAGAAATAAATATGTATATTGACAAATATCACACATATATCAAGTGAAATTTAAAATAGTATGTAGACTACCATTCAAAAGCTTGGGGTCAGTAAGATTTTAAAGAAGTCACTTATGTTTACCAAAACTGCATTTATTTGACAAAAAAATATGGTAAAAATTTTGTAATATTGTGAAATATTATTGTGGGCTTTACCCCTCTGCTGTCCAGGCATGAGTCGTTGCTAATGGGACATTCACATGCATCTCCCGACCAGCCTGGTGTACACACACATCTGCCCATACTGCAGCTTCCACGTTCTGTTGTCACAAACAAAGGTGAAAGATCACAAACCTCGAAATGGTATGTATGAAAACACATTAAGGCACGTACATCATTTTCAAATGTACTGTTTTTCTTTATTTTCTCAAACAAATTTTTGAGATATATCCAGGTCTGACCTAGGGGTGACCCCGAATAGTCGAAGATTCGATGCATCGATATGCAGGACCGGATTCGACCACTGATCTCACGGTTGAATCTTCGCGGGTGTTATGAAACGAGGAGTATACTAGGCTAGGAGTATACCATTTTGGCAATAAGGGGCTGCTCAATATTAGTCTTATAAAGACGTGTCGCGGCGCTGAACGATCGCCCCTTTAAGGGCACTGAGCTTCGCACCGGACGCGTCGCGCCTTTAAAATTCGAACACATATACACCTAGGGCGGCATTCAACGCCTGTCCTCGGCGATTAAATGTATATTTCCCTCAAATCGTGAATGTACTGATTTCACCCTGTGCTACAAGATACACTCATCGTGCAGCTCTTCTGTCAGGAGTCGATTCAAAATTGAGCTCGCACATATATAATGTTCCCTTCTGCCTGGTATGAGATACCGGAGACACGGCGCTGAGCTTCAGTCCGGTGTGCGACCCCCTTTAGGCACAATCGGCTTAAGAATGTGCATATAAACATACTCAAAGTGTTCTTTTCCTCTCTAGGCAGGTATTTTTTTTAGGTTTATTTATCAAAATGTTCTTTTATATATATGTGTGATGTTCTGTTTTGATCGCGGCTTTTAAATGTTATGAGATAACGGTTCATTTACGAATGTGTAGTGTAGCCTAGTTTTGATCACTTTATTAAAAGTGGTGGCTGTGTGCCATGTGTAAAGTAAAGTAAAAATAGTCTTAGCCTCCTGCTGACTAGTGTCCTGCCCTTCCCAACCTGTTTATACCGTTTACCATTTTTTTCTGGTCTATGGTTCACACACACACAGATGATTCGACTATCGGTTGACCATAGAGAGATTCGAAAATTCTGATTCGAATGTGTAAATCCTTAGTCGGGGACACCCCTAGTCTGACCCATAATTCTGCTTAATGCAACCAAAAATTTTATTAGACGATTAGTCAATTATGTGATTAGTCAATTAATCGTCTAAATGAAGGATTACTAGTTGACTAGAAAAATCTAGTCAGAGGCAGCCATAGAAATATGTAATATATATATATTTTTTTCATTAATAAAAAAAGACTAACCATTACAGAGAAATCCACCAAATCTCTGACACTGAGATTTGTCAAACTGGCAGAAGGGTCCTTCAAACTGGTTTGGGTTATAGCACACACAGGTCCCACACATGCAGTCTCCTCTGCCTGAGCATGGCTCGGTCTTCCCAGGTTCGATGCACATGTCAGAGCCTGTGGAGGCTCCCACTGAACAGTTACAGAAAGGGCCTAGCCTATAAGGAGCAGAGCATAGAAAAGAGGTGGGGTTATGGAATGCTTCATATATGATGTCAAAATATGTATACACCAAAAATGTCAAAGGAATTTCCATCATACCATCCTTCAGAACACTGGCATTTCCCACAGACAAGATCTCCATGGCCAGTACAGCGGACAGCATTTTTAACGGGGGTCTGATGTTTAAGTAAAAACAAAAAGTGTAAGATGTGAAATAAATACATAGAACAAGAGACATTTTTTTAAAAAAAGATGGCAAACCTCACCTTTTCACAGTCACATGCATGACAGAGCACTTCAGCATTGATTCTGAGTGCGGCGCTAAAGGTTGTGGGTTTGACTCTCAAGGTTCCCATCCGGTCAGCCTGGTTGGCCTTACACACATGATCCTCTCCCACCTGAGTAAGAGCCTTCAGACGGACTTTAAATTTACCCTAGAAACAGAGAGAAATTTGAATCAGTCTCTTCATGGCAAGGTTTTCATATTTTAAAGTGCCCATATTATGTTTTTTGAATATTTCCTTTCATACAGTGTTATATAGCTGTTTGTAAATGTAAATGTTCTACAAAGTTGTAAAATCAAAAGAGCACGATAAATAAAATAATTGTCTCCCAAAAGAAAGAGTCGACTGTAATTAGCCTAAACGAGTCGTCTGTAATTAGAATCCTACTGCGTTATGGTTCTATATCACAAAAAAATACATGTGCATAACATCTGTCTATGTTAAATGTTGTCTGTTCATGAAAAACTTGACCAGCCCTCAAATGTCATTTTACTGACGACTGTTTCTCAAATCTCGGAGGTCAATGCGGGATTTGCAAAATGCTTGCTCTTGAACATTGGGTCAGTACTCAGTTTATTTGGACCAACTTGCTCAGAATCACAACCTGTAAGTATGAATAAATATTGATGTATATATTTTTCACCTGGGTGTTCAAAATCCGAAGTTTTGTGTTTTATAATGTGTAAGTTTCCAGCTAACTCACGTTACTACTGTGTTACTGAAATACTTCTGCTAATCAGCTGTGGGCCACTATTACCTAAAACTGTGTCTATTAATGCAGATTGGCTGTCGTTCTTACTACTTTAAGTATAGATTAAGGATGGACCAAGACTTGTTTTCTTCCAATGGACTCGTGCTCGGATTGATATGGTAACATTTACTTCATAGTTCCTGTCTTTACAGTGTATACAATCGCTGAGGACTGAGGAGAAAGCCTCCGGATGGAGCTGTAGTTCAGTTATGATAATGAGTGTTAACTTATGACACGCGCTGTAAGGGGTAGACCAATCGTAGCAGACTGGGCCATTTGGCCAATCAGAGCAAAGCAGGCTCACGGAAAGAAGGGATTGAATTGTCATAAGGGCATGAAATAAATTTTAACTACTGGCCCAAACTGGATTATGATTTTATTTATATTCATTTTTATTTTTTCCTTCATTATTTTCCCACTTTTGAAAATAAAAAAAGTGTGTGCAATACTACAGTTGTAGTTGTCCATTTAAACTAATGTAAAAACTCACAATTTGTCCTGGTGTGATTTTGAAATTGCCATATTCAGAAAAAGTGCCAGACTGAGACAGAATCTTGGCTTCCACTGCCTTTGGTCTGTCCTCTGCACGAATGCTAATCTTGGAACGAATATTCTGTTTAAAAAAATTAAGAAGAGTTACATCACATTTGAAAAGAAATCCCAGCAATGTATTTGGTATGAAAATGTATTTACCTCAAAAGCTTTTTCTAAAATGTTCAAGATGTTGGAGGAATCTTCCTGTAACTGTCCCAGCTCGGCAATAGGGAAGTATTCATGCAGTTTCTACATACATGGCCACACAAAGGAAAGCATCACACTTGATTCACATAAAAGTTTTTATCACAGTTTCAAAATATTCAATTTATTTATATTGGGGTTACTGAATTTTTTTTGCGTATTTAAAAGCACACACACACCTCATAGTATGAGTATGAATGGTTGGTAATAGCGAAGATTGGGATGATGTTATGTTTCACCAGAAGTCGCACTAGGGTCGGTATAGATGGGTAGTCTTGAAGAACGTCATGTGTGTACTTTCCGTCTGGAGTCAGATGGCATTGCTCATCATTACGGTCCAAGATGCCCGCTAGCACGTTGGCACCATCTGCCTCATAATGAAAAGCCGATTCAGTGGAGAAGACAAGCAAGTGGGTGCTGTGTTCCCTCCAGCCAATCTGTTGCTGTGAAAAGAAGAAACTGTTATACTGTACCAGTAAGAAGCAAGCTATTCAATTACAGTACTGTAAATGCCAAGCAAGGCATTTAAGTGTATTTTCTACTTCCATCTACCAACATGTCAATACCTGGCAGACAGCAGTCTGTAAGATGGCATCAAAACCCCCCTCAGGGGCATCCAGGTTGCCAGATATGCGCTCTCCCTGGAGCTTCTGTCTGAAGAAGGTGATGTTCTTGGTGAGAGTGATGACGTTACGGAATGAAAACGGAGGGTCACTGTTGGTCCATGGCTCAGCTAATCTATAAGAGGGAAAACATATACATAAGGAACATATGCAGATAAATTGAAACTGTGTGGTGCTGTAACAGTGTATTGTTCTTACTTGGCTGGCCTCATGTCTGTCTGAGGCTCAGTGACTTTGTCCACAAACTTGCCAAATCCGATGGTGTAATCAGCAGAGAGGTTGCCAACAATCGTAGCTGTAAGGAGTCGAGACAATGAATAAAAATCAAAAAGTTGCAAAAACGTCTCGGTTACGTATGTAACCCTCGTTCCCTGAAGGAGGGAACGGAGACGTACGTCAGAACTGAACCGACGAATGGGATCTTACTTTAGAGAGCCCATTCGTCGGTTCAGTTCTGACGTACGTCGAACGTGACCGACTGAAAGGGAACAAACAAATTTGTATTTATGAGTGTGGCACACGAATCATAGTTTACTTCAGGAATATGCGTTCAAAAACGAAACGGATTCGAATAGGGAGTTGAAATGCTTTTAACTTGACCCACCATTTAAATAATGCGATACTCATGGCTCAAGATAAAACATTTTTTTTTAAACGAATGTAAAAAATGTAAATGTAAAAAAAAAAAAAAAATACAATCACAGCATAGCATGATAGTCGAGATGTTAACTTACAATAGGCCTTATCATGTGGCAGCATAAAAATGATTAAATTATTAAAATTATAAAGATTTTAGTATTATGATGGTTCCTTTGATTATGACCACACCTGGTAGTATTCATTCTATTCATTTATTTATTCAGAGTCAAAAGTTCAGATTTCATGCATTCATGCATAGCTAGCCTAAACTGTATAGTTAGCCTAGTTCAAACAATGCAAGGGGTGATGCATGAAATATTATTAATAGTATATATGTGGATTTTTAAGATAAAAACATTTAATGCATTTCAAATTTATTGATTGATTGATCAATTGATTGATATATTTGCTCTGGAATATGTTTTCAGAGGAAGCGTCATTTAAACAAGCAGCCATTAAGCAAATTAGATTAACAATGTTAATGTTGAAATGTATAAACAAAAAAATCACAATACATAAGTAATGTTTTAACAATTTAATATTATATAATACATTTTAATATATGAAAATTGCCAGCTTTGTGAGTTTTTGATCCACTGTAACTAAAATGACACAAATAGCCTGAATTACAAAGTTTACTGTTACTCCACCATTCCTCACTCACCCAGCTGTTCTCCCATTCTCTTCAGGTTGTCCAGATCATCAGACATAGAGTTTGAGAAGTCCATGAGGATGTAGAGATCCAGAGGGCCATGTGTTGGTTCAAACACTTCCATCTCCACCTCTTTCTCCTCCCCTGGGAGAAGCGTCATGCTCATTAGCTGAGGGGCCACCTGAGAGTACTTTCGTGACTCGTCGATTTGCACGTTCTAAAAAAAAACCACAAAGACACATAAATGCATAAACGCTCACGATTTTATTATATAGAAACATAACTAAAGTGAGGGACAGGCCAGTAGAGTCAGATGGAACAAACCTCTTCAATTTTCCTGGTGCTCTCAATTGCTACCATCCGACTACATTTACGGGCCTCCAAGTTTTGCTTCAGGTCACAGCGCTCATACTCAAAGATCTGATGAGAAAAAATAAGATACAAATAAAAGTGTATTCATACAGAGAGCAACAATAGCCTTTATGAACATACAAATAACTAAACACAATGTTACAGTGGGGGTGTAAAATAAGATTCACCTCTGTTCAAAAGTTTGGGTTTCTTTTAAATAAATGTAAACTTTTACTCAAGTGACAGCAAAAATATTTATAATAATAATAAATGCTGTTCTTTTGAACTTTCCATTAATCAAAGAATCCTGAAAAAAAATGCATCACGGTTTCCACAATAATGAATAGTCCAGCCATGAAACACTATTTGCATTCGTTCAATGTAATGTTCTCAGCTAATCAATTTCACATATCATTACTATTTCTCTTTATAACCAGCCAAACGAATGCATGCTATGAAAATTCTGGAACACATTATGTCTTTTTGTGTTTTTGTCATTATGTTTGGAACACATTTAAGTCTCATTGTTACATGTTACATGTACTTACCATGGTAAATTGTGCATAATTACATGTACCCAACCCTCAACCAAACATTAATACACAAACCCTATAGTAAGTACAAGTTGTTAATTAATATTGCTCAGTACATAAATATAATTACACTGTAACAATGACAACCAAAAATTCTTACTCTAGCCTCCCGAGCACCACTTGCTTAGATTATGCTACAGAGGGTCTACCTCTCTCTCTAGTAATTATCTGTCGTATTTGCTCAGCAGTAGTAGCAGAAACCACAGCGCCAGCAGCAGTATGTATTTTCTATTTGGGTTAATAAAATGTTTTACAAACTATCCCGAGAGTTCTCATGGCAGAAATAATAATAAGAAATGTTTATTGAGCAACAAATCAGCATATTAAAAGATTTCGGAAGGATCATGTGACACTGAAGACTGGAGTAATGATGCTGAAAAATCAACTTTGCCATCAAATGAAAAAAATTATATTTTTTAAATATATTAAAATAGAAATATTTGCTTTTTTAAAATTGTTAGTCTGTAAGTTCTGCCTCTTTGTCTGTATCTCTGTTTGAAACCTGCAATTGCAGTTATTTGCAGAATTATCATCTTTACGTGGGTTATGCATCGGCCGGCTTCTCAGCTCGGATGAATCTAGTGTTTTGAGGAGTATGTGTGGTTGTCAGTCACCGCACCGGTGTGGATACTGTACTTCAAAAACACAGATTCTATGACTTGAAAGTAAGACCCAAATAATAATTTTCTCCCGAAAAGTAACGTGTCTGCTTGATCGCTTAGCTCATATCAAACAAGTGCAAATTATTATTCTTATACTCTGTTCTCAAATTGTTATTGTTAGCAACATCAACATTGCATGACTGTGTGTATTTAGTGTGCATTAGCGTTAACTGTAGATTTAAATTACTGTACAGTCTAATCTCTAATTGTCCTACCATTCCAAGTTCATATAAAGAAATTGTTCTTTCATACCAAAAAGCTAATTAATGTTCCTAAGATCTGGTTTTCTTTTAAATACAAATATTTTTTTCTGCCACTCCGCAGTCTGAAGTCTATTGTTTTTGACAACGGGTGACACCCCAGTTGTCACTGATGACTGTCGTTTGGACCTTTCTGGATTACAATCTGCCATCAAAATGATACATTTAATTATTCTAGCAGCTGTGAGAAAAGGCTATAAATGATCCGCCACCTGCAGCATCCTCACAAACGATATAGTCTACTAGCCCAGCCCCAGACTCCTCCTTTATGTAGACAAACGTGATGTAATGAACACAAAAACGACAGGAGAATTTCCTGCAGAAAGCTACCAGCATGGGCGTAGATTACGTGGGGGACGGGGGGGCATCCCCCTCACTTTTAATAAAATGTATTTTCGTCCCCTACACTTTTACTGGGTCTCCCCGATCCTAGTCGACCTGCTCAGAGCAGGATTCGAACCGGCGTTCCCTGCGCGGGGGCGGGCAAGTTAACAGCATGGTTACCAGGGATGCTAAAACAGCTTTCTCTAGCCTCGGTTGATAGCGCGCTTCTTGAGGTAACGGGGAAGTGTTTGTATTCACATAGAAACCAAAGTGAATACATCAAGATTTAAATTCAGAGACCAAAAAATAATTTATGCATGACCTGTCATTTTATTCAAATCTAAATATGAGGAGGGCACTCTCACACAGAAAGTCCAAATGCGGATTCATAGAAGTAACCCTGTCACGCTGGAGCTGAAGCTGAAGGAAAACAATCGCTACGATGATGATACGTGACGATGACAATCAGACGATTGTGACAAAATGCTTTATGCGTGTTTTTTCAAGTCATCTTAATAGGCTAATTATTGACAATATAGTATCATATGAATAATGCAGCTTTTTTAATGTTTAGTATCTTCTGCTCACCAAGGCTGCATTTATTTAATCAAAAATACAGTTTAAGCAGTAATATTGTGAAATATTATTACAACTTAAAACAGCTTTTTTTCTTTTTGAATATATAGTAGGCCTAGTGTAAATTATTTCTGTGATCAAAGCATCAATATTTTACTGTATTAAGTTTTTCACAGCATTTTTAATTAAATAAATGCAGAGCATGTGTGTGTGTGTGTGTATATATATATATATATATATATATATATATATATATATATATATATATATATATATATATATATATATATATATATATATATATATTACATTGTATAAACTCTATGGAGGATTAATGCACAAGTGTTTGTATTATATAAACCAATCATAAAATTGGCATATAATAAAGAAGAAAAAATATATAGATTAGTGGTTATTTTTCAGCAGTGTATTTGATATCTTACCGATTTAAAAGCAAGAGATGCGATAAATTATATCGGACAAAAAAAAAAAAAAAAAGGTATTACGACATTTCTGTCCCCCTCACTTCTGAAAAGATGGCTACGGCCCTGTCTACCAGTACCGCTCAAATTATAAAGCATTATTACAGGCTTACCATGATGAATTGGGCTAAAGTAAGGAGATTAAAGTAAGGAGATTGTTTTGAACACTGGCTGGTTATATACTTTATTTTGGATAATTTTTAACCAAAAAAAGATATTGACTGCAGTTTTAAATTGTAATAGAATATGTTATAATTGAAGTTGAACAGTGAAATTGTTATTTTGGACATTTATAATCATATGGTTCACAATTCAGTTTAGCTAGCACTCTTCTCCATACCTGATCTCTGGATCAATGTCATATTTCATTCACGAGTTTAGACTTACATCAAATTAAATAGAGTAAAGATTATGCGTATTTTTAGTAGGGAGGTTAAGCCCAAAAAATAGGCCTTTGACTTCAAGTCATGATGCAAAGGTCCCCTTTGGTATGGAAGTACCTTAGGGTCATACAAATAAATTTATCCTAAGACACAAGTGAGATCACAATTTTTGTCAAAAATAAACAGGTTTTTTTTTAAAATGGCCGACAATGTGCCGAAAATACACTAGAGCCCATATCTTTGCTTCTGTTATCGCTATAATGACAAATTTGGTGTCAAAGTGTACATTTTTGGGGTCAGGGAATCCAATAAAATTGGTTTCAGGTTTAAAAAAACAAAATATTTCCCCATACTATGACAACTGGGGGTAAAAATGCACATTTCACATAAAAAATGATGTCATCAGAGTGACTTTTTAATTATATTTTCCTTCAAAAACTTTAATTTTGTATTTAAGCAGTGCAGCTACTGCTGTACATTACATTTGTCCTAAGTAGCATGAGATTTCGACCAGTCAGGAGTAGCCTATAGCAAATCAGTTCCTGCAACAACACATCCCATCTGCACCAGGAGCTGTGACAGCTGTTAAAGGTCAGAGGTGACAGGTTAACACTTTGAGGTTCGAATGACTTTCTTATTAAATAGAAACATGTTTTTAATGTTAGATAACTAATAACTAGCTAGCTAGTAACTAGTTAGCTTCATCATAACTGTATAAATTTTTATTGAAGCAAGCACATAGCCTACTAGTCCAGGCATTTAAGGAAACAAGGGTGAACAAATTGCAACAGAATCAAACTCAACTGATTTTGTATCCTCAATATGTCCTGAGTAAGAAAGAAAAAAAAGCCCAGAAGAATCCCATTAGGGGAAATTTCAGAAAAAGACCCAAATATAACATATTCATACGTCTATTCATTATTTTTCTCACATGAATAGGGTAAAACGTTTAACCTGTATTACAAGTTTTTTTGTTTTGTTAAAATGGACAAACGGTGTATAATCTAATTACAGATGTGCTAATTTGAATAAATACCACAACAGATCTAAACATTGCGTACAGTGTTTTTAAAACATTCAGAGATTCAGTCGGTCATGGAGGGGTCTTGAATCAGACTGAAGGGGTTAATATTTGCTATAACAACTGCCTCGCTATACATTATCCCTTACTTGAGATTAATGACTTGAATTAAATAGCCTACATGGCTGTGTAATTCCTACAACAATCCATGTATCCATATCTTAAGACAGCTAACAAGTTATTTGGTGCTGATTGCCGTGTTAGCTATCTAATGAAACTATTCTCTAATCCTAAACTTGACATCATTTCACCAAAAATAGTTTTAAAACAGCTCAACACACACCCAGATGTTCCCAATAAATTGTAGTTGATCACCAGGTATGATTTATTAATGAATAATCAAGTGTATCTCATCCGAAAGTTGACAGTTGAGTGGACCTTGAATTAATGACTGACTGAATCTCTGAATGTTTTAAAAACGCTGTACCCAATGTTTAGATCTGTTGGGGTATTAATGCAAATTAGCACATCTGTAGACAAGGCAAGGCAGTTTTATTTGTATAGCACATTTCATACACAATGGCAATTCAAAGTGCTTTACATAGAAATTAATTAAAATAGTGATAACATATGCATAAGAAATAAGAATACCATGTGTAAAAAAATAAAATAAAAACAAGGACAATTAATATGGTTGTAAAGAGAAAATAATAATAATACAATTAAAATATAATGGTGAGAAACAGATCCCTATCTGCCTTATTCTAAATTCTGGTTCCCCTGTCTGAGATGGAAGAGATGGAGCAGGTTCACAATGTCTCCTGGACCTTACAAGTCGGTCCAAGATGGCCTCCTGTAGGGGACGTTACCGATGCCCCGCAGGGCCTCCCCTTTCTTGAGTTCGCTTCTTTACACTCTGCTACCACAAGCAGAAAGAAGCGAAGCACACTGCTCTCCTTTTCCAATCTCTTCCAGTTAGACAGCCCAAACCAAAAATAATAATCAACCGATGCATAAGAAATAGAAATATACAGTTGCAAAGAGAATTAAAAAGAATAAAATGATGATATATACACTCACCTAAAGTATTTTTAGGAACACCATACGAATACTGTGTTTGATCCCCTTTCGCCTTCAGAACTGCCTTAATTCTACGTAGCCTTGATCAACAAGCTGCTGAAAGCATTCTTTAGAAATGTTGGCCCATATTGATAGGAGAGCATGTGGGATGCACATCTAGGGCACAAATCTCCCGTTCCACCACATCCCAAAGATGCTCTATTGGGTTAAGATCTGGTGACTGTGGCGGCCATTTTAGTACAGTAACGAGTGGTTATTTCAGTCAAAGATGCTCTTCTATCAGCTTGAATCAGTTGGAATATTCTCCTCTGACCTCGAGCATCAACAAGGCATTTTCTCCCACAGGACTGCCGCATACTGGATGCTCTTCCCTTTTCACACCATTCTTTGTAAACCCTATTAATGGTTGTGTGTGAAAATCCCAGTAACTGAGCAGATTGTGAAATACTCAGACCGGCCCGTCTGGCAACAACAACCATGCCACGCTCAAAACGGCTTAAATCCCCTTTCTTTCCCATTCTGACATTCAGTTTGGAGTTCAGGAGATTGTCTTGACCAGGACCACACCCCTAAATGCACTGAAGCAACTGCCATGTGATTGGTTGATTAGATAATTGCATTAATGAGAAATTGAACAGGTGTTCCTAATAATCCTTTAGGTGAGTGTATATATAAAATAACAATAACCAAAGATAAGAACAAAGGTAAACTAAAACAGTTATAAAAGAATAAAAAAATGATGCATAGATAGGGAGCAATCAGTCGGACGTACAGTGCTCAGAGCTCATTCAGTAAATGCTCAGCTGAACAGATGTGTTTTGAGTCTGGATTTGAATGTGGCTACTGTTGGAGCACATCTGATCTGTTCAGGAAGCCGGTTCCAACTACGGCTGGCATAATAGCTAAAAGCAGACTCTCCTTGCTTTGAGTGAACTCTTGGTAATCATAACTGATTTGATCCTGCTGATCTGAGTGATCTGTTGGGTTTGTATTTAATCATCATATCTGCGATGTATTGAGGTCCTAGCTCATTGAGTGATTTATAAACAAGTAATAGTACTTTAAAATCGATCCTAGATGTAACTGGAAGCCAGTGTAAAGACCTGAGGACTGGTGTGATATGGTCATATTTTCTGGTTCTGCTCAGAATTCTGGCAGCAGCGTTCTGTATGATTATATCTATATATTTTGCTGTTTTAGTTATTGCTTTGACATGACTACTGAAACTCAGGTCTGACTCCAAAATCACTCCAAGATTCCTGACTTGATTTTTTGTTATCAGGCCTTTAGCCTCAAGATATGCGTTCACCTTGAGAATTTCATCTTTGTTTCCAAATGTAGTGATTTCGGTTTTGTCTTTGTTTAACTGAAGATAGTTTTGGCACATCCAGTTGTTAACTTCATCAATGCATTTGCACAGGGAGTCAATGGGGCTGTAGTCATTAGGTGATAGTGCTAAGTAGAGCTGGGTGTCATCAGCATAGCTGTGGTAAGCAATATTGTTCTTTTTCATTATTTGGCTCAGTGGCAGCATATACAGGTTAAACAGGAGTGGTGCAAGAATGGATCCTTGTGGGACTCCGCATGTCATGGATGTCCACTCAGACTTATGGTCTCCTATACTCACATAATAACCTCTCCCTTCTAAGTATGATCTGAACCATCTGAGGACCATCCCAGAAAGCCCAACCCAGTTTTCCAGCCGGTCTAGAAGTATGTTGTGGTCAACAGTGTCGAATGCAGCACTGAGGTCCAGTTGTACCAGAATTGATGTTTTGCCTGTATCAGTGTTTAAGCGAATATCATTTATAATCTTTATGAGCGCTGTCTCTGTGCTGTGATGTGGATGGAAACCAGATTGAAAATTGTCAAAGAATCCATTTGAGTTTAAGAATTTGTTTAGTTGATTGAAAACAACTTTTTCGATGATTTTGCCTATGAAGGGGAGATTTGAGATTGGTCTGTAGTTGCTCAGTATGGAGTTATCTAGATTTCTCTTTTTCAGAAGAGGCTTAACTATTGCAGTTTTAAGGGCGGTTGGAAAAGTCCCATAGAGAAGTGAGGAGTTCACCACTTCTAGGAGATCTGCTTCTAAACAGTTAAACACACTTTTGAAAAAAGAAGTGGGGAGTGTGTCAAGGGCGCAGGTTGATTTTTTTTTAAGGTGCTGTACCATTTCTTCTAAAATACGGTCAATTGTTTCGAAATTAGACATAGTAATTTTCTGATGTTGTGGTCTGATCTGACTGACCCCAGAGCAACTAGAGGATGTGCTAATAAGATTATGCACCGTTTGTCCATGTTAACAAACAAAACAAAAAAACTTGTAATACATTTTTTGTTTGTCTTGATATAAGTAATCAATTCAATAATTTTCATGGCGATATCTAAAGGTTAAACGTTTTACCCTATTCATGTGAGAAAAATAATGAATAGACGTATGAATATGTTATATTTGGGTCTTTTTCTGAAATTTCCCCTAATGGGATTCTTCTGGGCTTTTTTTTTCTTTCTTACTCAGGACATATTGAGGATACAAAATCAGTTGAGTTTGATTCTGTTGCAATTTGTTCACCCTTGTTTCCTTAAATGCCTGGACTAGTAGGCTATGTGCTTGCTTCAATAAAAATTAATATAGTTATGATGAAGCTAACTAGTTACTAGCTAGCTAGTTATTAGTTATCTAACATTAAAAACATGTTTCTATTTAATAAGAAAGTCATTCGAACCTCAAAGTGTTAACCTGTCACCTCTGACCTTTAACAGCTGTCACAGCTCCTGGTGCAGATGGGATGTGTTGTTGCAGGAACTGATTTGCTATAGGCTACTCCTGACTGGTCGAAATCTCATGCTACTTAGGACAAATGTAATGTACAGCAGTAGCTGCACTGCTTAAATACAAAATTAAAGTTTTTGAAGGAAAATATAATTAAAAAGTCACTCTGATGACATCATTTTTTTTGTGAAATGTGCATTTTTACCCCCAGTTGTCATAGTATGGGGAAATATTTTGTTTTTTTAAACCTGAAACCAATTTTATTGGATTCCCGACCCCAAAAATGTACACTTTGACACCAAATTTGTCATTATAGCGATAACAGAAGCAAAGATATGGGCTCTAGAGTATTTTCGGCACATTGTCGGCCATTTTTAAAAAAACCTGTTTATTTTTGATAAAAATTGTGATCTCACTTGTGTCTTAGGATAAATTTATTTGTATGACCCTAAGGTACTTCCATACCAAAGGGGACCTTTGCATCATGACTTGAAGTCAAAAGTCACTTAACCTCCCTACTATTTGGCGTGCTGTCCGGTGGAGGGCTCCGGGCTTGGAAATTTTGGCCTGAACCCAGAGTATCCCCCCGTCATAGAGATAGGCTAGACTTGTATTATGGATTGTGTTGACATCAAAAAAGAGTCTATTCAATCAAAGTGAGAAGATGGGGTGGTGGAGGGATGCTAAAATAAAAATGGTCAATGAAAGAAGCTAAATCTTGTGTGTATATTCTATCATTGATCGATTGATTAGCTTGATAGGAGATTGGTTAGCTTATAGTGCTCCACTCGTGTTTAATTAGGTTTAATTATCTGACGTGCTCCTCCCGAAATTTGCTAATAAAACATCACTGAGATGTATTTATTCAGGAAAACATGTCGAACACATACAACATCAGTTCATCTACAGCATAAGGATAAATTATTTCTCACCTCATCGGGGCAGTATGCACATCCTGCACCGACCTGGATACATTCTGAGCAGGTTTTGGTCCTGGCAGCCGTACAGTGGTTCACTAAACACAAAAAAAGCATATTTAGAACATAAAGATAATTCTGTCTTCTCAAATATAGTTTTAAAAGTTTTGATCTCAGTAATTTATAGGACTTCTTAGCATTAATGTATACATTTGGGTAACACTTCTGAATTGCATTGCATTAAATAGGAAAATATAAGTCGCATTTGCAAACAAATGATGCTAGAGATTTTTGCAATGATTATTTAATCAACTAGTAATTTTTAGTGAATGTATGAAGTTTTACCCTAAAATTCACACAAAATGACGGAGATGTTTCACTGACAACCAAAAAGCGTCTTTATTTTAAACAGTATATATATTGTTTTATCATTTATATAAAACTTTTCTTTTGCTTGAAAATTCTTTAAAAGCACATTTGGTTGATGTTTTATTATCCAATGCTGTCATTACTGACAACAATTAGCAGAAAGTAATCTGGGGTTTTTAACTGACTTAGTATTGCTTCCTAAGTAAACGTGTTTGTACTTGACATTTGAGGTTTAAGGGGATTAAGAGTTGATGTTCCCACCCTCATTAGCATGGCCGACTGTCACAGCAAGCATGAGAACATAGATCCCCACAGTGAGACGCAGCGCCCATCCTCCCATTTCAGTCTGAAAAACAAATACAATAATAGCCAAATAACAAATATTACATAAAGTTAAACATGGTGAACAGATGTCACACATATACACATGCACACACATGGAGATAAACACCATAAATGATCGTAAGTGAACTGAATAATTCAAGGCATGCAAGACATGTGCCTTGATAAACACCATAAAACATGCAGTAAAAACTTCAAACTGACGACTCTGATGAACAGACACACTGCATTTACTATAAATCTACACCATATTTGTGTATGTCCAGTAGAGTTTTACAAACTGCTATCCATATCTAATCTACAAAAAGAAGAGCATGCACTTCAGCTGTTATATCGGCGCTTAAATCAGTAAAACAGCAGTAGAAATCTGATCCACCTGCTGATATCACCTTCTCTCGCTTTCACCCGCTCCCTTTTTCCCTGAAAACATCAAATGAAAGTTGAGCCCATTTCACCCCCCATAAATCTGAACTCTGACAGTCGAGAGGAGAAACAGACCAATGATTCCTCAGGAATTCCACTCATATCCTCTACAGATGGACACAGAATCCAGGGAAGAGAAAGACAGTGGATTGTTTCAGAACAACATTTTGTTTTCATTTTTCTTCTACAATGAAAGATAATAAGTGAGTGCTTTAATCATATCAATATTTGTCTAATTAAGGGGAAGAAACACATTCTTGCCATCAACACACATGTATGCATCAGGCAGACGTTGTATCACATCTCACTGTTTTGCCCCCAAATGTTTTTTTAGTTTATACCTGTTTAACTGCATCTGTGTTCTTGAACACGTTTAAACACCTCTGTACTCATTCTGTGCCGCATGTTCTCTCTAAATGTAATGAATTTAGTGAAAGAGTGGCTCTATAGCAACTGGTGCTGCACTGACTGCTGCAGACCTGCAAAAAGCATCAAGGTGGTTCTTCGAGTTCAATATCGCCGATGGTACAAAATATACGATAACTTTACAAGTCAGCGAGTATGATTTTTATAAAAATAACTGTAATCTAGACTTGAACCCCCAAAGTCCCCAAATCATCCCCAAAAAAGGAAGTTCTAAACCTGGTGTTGGCACATCCATCATCTTTACATTCACGTATATCTGCTCTGAGTTCATATTTTGACCAACATCCCTGGAATTTCACTCCTGAATGAGAGAATACTCAATCTCATATAAACATCCCTGTGCCTGGACAGTCACTTGTGACCTAAACAGACCTCAACAGGCTATTGTGAACCAGATCTGTGCTGCGCTAACCTAACAAATGGGCAGATAAATCATGTTTAGTCAAACACCGAGAAAGAAAACATATCCCAGAAGTACAATAAAAACGTATTAAATATTTTGTGTACTTGACATTTTTGTGTGGCAAATGATGCGTAATTCTGTATAATGTTTCCAACCAGCATGCTAAATACAAATTTTATTAAATGTTAATCAATCTGAGAATAATAATGATATTATAATAGCATAAACAAACCCAATATTCACATCCAGGCACAAATGTGATTCGACGGGCACAATTGCATAACAACATTAAAATTAAAATTAACAAATGCAAATGCATGATGCAGCCTTGCAAAAGGTATAACAGTTAAACACTTTTACCTCTCACATCTTTATTCATTTGAAAAAGATTAAACAAAAGCTGAAGAACAGAAAGAGCTGAACAGTAGTGGGCAAACTTCAAAGAATTAAAACAAAACGATTCAAAGTCTTCATATCGCCAGCAACAAACATCAGCAAACAAAAAGACCCAAGCTAGCAGATAGTAAAGGGGAAGTATTAAGAGAGATTAAAAAAAGAACCTTACAAAATATATGCAGGACTGTGAGGCTTTACAAAAAGATTGTTGATCTCACAAACCTCTTAGTTTGTTGTTTACCAATCCAAATCCCAGAGTCCAGCCAGAAACAGCAAAGTTCTGGAAAAGAAAATCCTTAATTCTCTCCCTGTTGTCCAATGATTAACCAAAGAGTGAAAAGAACCGGTTTTCCACCTGCGTCTTCACAAATCCAAGCAACACGTAACCTTCTTGTGCTTGCAGGAAAAAGTCCCCCTCCTACCCCACGTTGTGCTGTGCAAAATCGACTGAATATTCCCCCAGATACGACTTGTGTTTAAGAGTGAATGTGCGTCTGGTCCCTCCTCTCTTGCTCAAGTTGTTCAGGTGGGTTACAGGCAACACCCTTCCTTTCTTTCTCTAGCTTTGAGGTAACAAAGTTGCTCCACCTTTCCCTCTGTCCTTTGCTCGCTTGCTCTCTGCACATTCCTTCAGCAGCACCCTCACCTGTGTGGACTTGAGAATGACAGGTCAGAGCTCCTCCCCAAGGGAAAAGGAAAAGAGAGAGAGAAAGAGTGAAGAAAGCCTGCCCTAACTGACCTTGCACAGGGAGTGGCAGGCAGATATATTGCCTGCAGGGTACAAAGAAACACCGCCGCACTCATTTCTGCACATGCACACAAACACGTGCCCTATCACACTTTAGGACGACGAGGATAGTTTTGAAAGCAACCAACTAAACCCGGAGGAATGCACGAAAAACAATCCGATAGGCTTCACACACTCAAACAAACTCAACAGCGCACACTGCGCATTGCCTTTGAAGTCTTTCAAATGTCACTGCCACAAAAATGTGCCCTAATTCAAGAGGGAAAAGAGAATGTGAGACAGCAAGAGAGGAGGCGAGACAGGGGACAGCATTCGAAACGAGGAGACAGAGAGAGAAAGTGGTGAAAACAAGCATTCCTGTGCAGCGGGAACAAAGCAACAGTTTTCCATTTACAACTTGACCAGGTCAACCAGATCAGAGAGAGAGAGAGAGAGAGAGAGAGAGAGAGAGAGAGAGAGAGAGAGAGAGAGAGAGAGAGAGAGAGAGAGAGAGAGAGAGAGAGAGAGAGAGAGAGAGAGAGAGGAGAGAGAGAGAGATGGTGGCTGGGTGGAGCCACAGAATAAACATACAAATAAGCAAACAAACAAACAAACGATAGATAGATAGATAGATAGATAGATAGATAGATAGATAGATAGATAGATAGATAGATAGATAGATAGATAGATAGATAGATAGATAGATAGATAGATAGATAGATAGATAGATAGATAGATAGATAGATAAGGCAAGGCAAGTTTATTTGTATAGCACATTTCATACCCAATGGCAATTCAAAGTGCTTTACATAGAAATTAATTAAAACAGTGGTAACAAATGCATGAGAAAAAAAAGAATACCATATGGACGAATAAAGAATTAAAAACAAGCATAGTTAAAACAGTCGTAAAGATATAGTAATAAAAAAAAGATAAAATAAAATAAAATGGTCAGATCCACAATAATGGTCTGATATAAAAATAAACATTCTTCAGTTTACAGCCTACATACATGTACCATCTTAATTAGAACACCTCTCATTCATTTCTTTCTCAAACACGTTCATAACATCCATTTTAATCACTATTCCCTGATTTTTACTCAGAAAACCTTCTTGTTAAAACCCTTACTCACTCATCATACCCTCCACAGATTTACACATACTCAAACCTTATTGTCAAACTTACTATTTCCATCAAACCCAGTTTTCACTCGTCATATTCAACTCAAAAGAACATATAAAATAAACAATAACCAGAGATAAGAACAAAGGTAAACTAAAACAATTATAAAAAGAATAAAGAGATAAGATAGGGTGCAATCAGTCGGACATACAGTGCTCAGAGCTCATTCAGTAAATGCTCAGCTGAACAGATGTGTTTTGAGTCTGGATTTGAATGTGGCTACTGTAGGAGCAAATCTGATCTGTTCAGGAAGCTGGTTCCAACTGCGGCTGGCATAATAGCTAAAAGCAGACTCTCCTTGCTTTGAGTGAACTCTTGGTAATCATAACTGACTTGATCCTGCTGATCTGAGTGATCTGTTGGGTTTATATTTAATCAGCATATCTGCGATGTATTGGGGTCCTAGCTCATTGAGTGATTTATAAACAAGTAATAGTACTTTAAAGTCCTAAATGCAACTGGAAGCCAGTGTAAAGACCTGAGGACTGGTGTGATATGGTCATATTTTCTGGTTCTGCTCACAATCCTGGCAGCAGCGTTCTGTATGAGCTGCAGCTGTCTAATGGTCTTTTTGGGAAGGCCAGTGAGAAGGCCATTACAATAGTCCACCCTACTGGTGATGAAAGCATGAACGAGTTTCTCTAAGTCTTGCCTGGAGACAAAACATCTAATCCTTGCAATATTTTTCAGATGATAGTATGCTGATTTAGTTATTGCTTTGACATGACTACTGAAACTCAGGTCGGACTGTAAAATCACTCCAAGATTCCTGACTTGATTTTTTGTTATCAGGCCTTTAGCCTCAAGATATGCGTTCACCTTGAGAATTTCATCTTTGTTTCCAAATGTAGTGATTTCGGTTTTGTCTTTGTTTAACTGAAGATAGTTTTGGCACATCCAGTTGTTAACTTCATCAATGCATTTGCACAGGGAGTCAATGGGGCTGTAGTCATTAGGTGATAGTGCTAAGTAGAGCTGGGTGTCATCAGCATAGCTCTGGTAAGCAATATTGTTCTTTTTCATTATTTGGCTCAGTGGCAGCATATACAGGTTAAACAGGAGTGGTGCAAGAATGGATCCTTGTGGGACTCCGCATGTCATGGATGTCCACTCAGACTTATGGTCTCCTATACTCACATAATAACCTCTCCCTTCTAAGTATGATCTGAACCATCTGAGGACCATCCCAGAAAGCCCAACCCAGTTTTCCAGCCTGTCTAGAAGTATGTTGTGGTCAACAGTGTCGAATGCAGCACTGAGGTCCAGTTGTACCGAATATCATTTATAATCTTTATGAGCGCTGTCTCTGTACTGTGATGTGGACGGAAACCAGATTGAAAATTGTCAAAGTATCCATTTGAGCGTAAGAATTTGTTCAACTGATTGAAAACAACTTTTTCAATGATTTTGCCTATGAAGGGGAGATTTGAGATTGGTCTGTAGTTGCTCAGTATGGAGTTATCCAGATTTCTCTTTTTCAGAAGAGGCTTAACTATTGCAGTTTTAAGGGCGGTTGGAAAAGTCCCATAGAGAAGTGAGGAGTTTACCACTTCTAGGAGATCTGCTTCTAAACAGTTAAACACACTTTTGAAGAAAGAAGTGGGGAGTGTGTCTAGGGCACATGTTGATGTTTTAAGATGCTGTACTGTGTCTTCTAAAATTTTGCAGTCAATAGCGTCGAAATCTGACATGGTAATTATCCGAGGGTTTGGTATGATCTGACTGACCCCAGAGCAACTAGAGGATGTGCTGATCGCCTTTCTGATATTATTGATTTTCTCTGAGAAGTAGGAAGCAAACTCACTGCACTTACTGTCTGAGAGCATTTCACTAGGAGTCTGACTCGGGGGGTTTGTTAGTCTCTCGACAGTAGCAAAAAGAGTGCGCGTGTTGTTTATGTTTCTGTTTATAATATTTGAGAAGAAGGTCTGTTTAGCTTTGCCTAGTTCAACATTGAAAGCATGAAGGGTGTCTTTATAGATGTTATAATGGACTACAAGTTTTGTCTTCCGCCACATGCGTTCAGATTTTCTGCATTGTCTTTTCATTATTTGAACTGCTGTTGAGTTTCTCCATGGTGCCTTTTGTTTGGTACTCTTTTTCCTGACTTTTAGAGGAGCAATATTATCAATTACACTCTTAACTTTTGAGTTAAAGGAGTCAAGGAGAAAATCAACAGAGTCTGCAGATATGCTTGGTGTTAGAGATAAAGCCTTCATAAACAGCACATTAGTGTTCTCATTTAAGCATCTCTTTTTGACAGAGACAGATCTAGCTTCAATGGCAGGAGAGATTGATATGTCAAAGAAAATACAGAAATGATCAGACAGTGCCACATCCTTAATAACAATTGATGAAATGTTTAGACCCTTAGTGATAAGTAAATCTAGGGTGTGTCCACGATTGTGTGTGGGTCCATTTACATGCTGTGTCAAATCAAAAGTGTTAAGAACAGTCATGAGCTCTTTTGTTTTACTGGATTCAATATTGTCTATGTGAATGTTAAAATCCCCAGCAATAGCAAAACAGTCAAACTCTGAGGAAATTATTGATAACAGTTCTGTAAAGTCCTCAGTGAAGCCTGCAGAGTATTTCGGAGGCCTATAAATAATGATAAGCAGGATGCGTGGAGAACCTTTTAACACAATACCCAGATATTCTAGAGACAAATAGTCACCAAATGATACTTGCTTACATTGATAGAAATCTTTAAAAAGAGCAGCAACACCCCCACCTCTCCTAACAGATCTGCAAACACTCATAAAAGTAAAGTTAGGAGGGGCTGCTAGTTAGGAGCGCTGTGTTGATTTGCTGAAGTTGAAGTTATGAGATAAAATATAGAAGCGATAGAGCAAAGCGCGGAGCAGTAAGCAAGAGCGTCCGAACAGTAGCGATGCAGGAAGCAGAACGCTACTGCTTCCTGCATAGAACGCTACTGCTTCCTAGATAGATAGATAGATAGATAGATAGATAGATAGATAGATAGATAGATAGATAGATAGATAGATAGATAGATAGATAGATAGATAGATAGATAGATAGATAGATAGATAGATAGATAGAGACAGCATGATAGACAGATGGATGGGTAGATGGAGCACCAGAACGACAGAATGACAGACAGACAGATAAATAGAATGACAGACAGACAGATAGATAGCGTGACAGCAAGATAGACAGATGGATGGATGGCTAACTTAATAAAAATAAATAAATATACCACAACAACAAATACCTAAATGTAATGACAAAAACAATAACAAAGCAAACAAAGAGCAATGTAATCTTTCAACAGTAACTGTCCTTTATTTAATGCCATTATAAATCTATAAAGCAAACCAAACAAGACAAGCAACAATACATCCAATTGAAACTGAGTTCTTTCCTACGGGAAAGATATTTGGGGAGACTGATAGACCGATGCATGATACATAGACAGACCAGGTGTTAATTATTCATTCTTCTAACACTTAGTAAATTCACAAGCTGAAAACACACAGTAAAAGCACATGGACTAACCATGGCAACGAGAAATCATGGGAACCACATTCCCGCAGGGCAGATGCATAACACTAAACACAATGAGTCAGAAACGAGGTGTGTCCTTCCCTAAGTAACAATCAGACTGCCTGGCACTCAGTGAAACTTTAGAAAGGGATGTGTGTGGTACAGCTGTCCCTCTGGGATGACCTGTGGAAAACCTTAGCTGTTACTGCCATTGCCGGACATCAAAAAAAAAAAAGAAAAAAGTTCCAACTGCATTTCCTCACATGCTTGAATGTGTCCCTTGGATTATTCTTTTTTTAAACATCAAAGTACTAAAGCATAGTTTTTGGTCTTAAGGAGACATCCAATTCACATTCAGACCTTCTTTTGATTATAAAGACTGAGGTCATAACATATTTGCATTCAAAATTGGCACAAAAGTACAAATAAATATACAAATAAAACAGTTTTAAAACAAAGGAAAACATATTGCCTACCAAATATTACAGGTTTTCTTGGAAGTCTTGTGTACATTTTTTGCACTAGAACAAAAAAACACAAAAAAAACAGGTCTTATTACTGTAGCTATCTTCTGCCAATTTCAGGCACAATTTCCAAAATAAAAATTGTTTTCCTCCTTTAGTGATAAAGAGCATCCCTCTCAGGATATCCCTACCCCACCAAAAAAAATAGAGAGAGAGAGAGAAAAGAACATGGTAACAATAGCCAGTTACTGTTTGTTACTAATTTATATCTAATAATAATAATATGGGATCTGCTAAAGATAATGTTTATCAGGTAGGTCTCTCTCGCTAACCAAACTAACATTTTAAAATACATAGGATATGTAGCTATTTATAAAATAAAAATGCTGACGACAGTGGTGACTAATATACAGTTGTATTGTAGTGGACCCACTTTATATTAGGTGGCCTTAACTACTATGTACTAACATTTTAATCAATAATTTGATACAACGCACTTATTGTGTACATATATGTTTTTACATTGTACTAACATTTTACAAAATACCTGCATGTAATTACGTCTGTAATTAATTTCTATAGGTACATTACACAGTTGGCACTTCCCTTACCCATAACCCTACCCATAAACTGACCCATATCACCAAACCTGTCCCTAACTCTACCCGTATCCCACCTCAATATCAGCAGAAGTGCTTTGCAATACAATTTGAACACAGTAAGTATATTGTAGTTATTTTTGATGTAAGTACATAGTACTTAAGCCACCTAATATAAAGTGGGGCCCACTTTATTTTAGTGTCATTGTTACATGTGTATAGTTGTTATAGTAATACCTCTAAATAATGCATAATTACATGCAACTAACCCTAAACCAACCCAAAACCATATAGTAGCCCAAGTACAGTTAATATTATAATTACAGTGTAACAAAGACACCTTCAAATAAAGTGTAACCAAGAAAGTTAACTCTTGGTTAACACGGTAATCTTTCTTAGGAGGATGTATCTTTCAACTCTTGAGCATATTATGTTTTATAAATACATATTATAACCAGTCACAATTTACAAACACAACAAATATTGTTTCCGCCTCAGCGCTCTCAAACATTTCTCTCAGGATTTCCCTTGGCAAATTCGACCACCCACGAAGCATAAACTTCTGCAAACGGTTAAAACGTGATTTTATAACACTTACAGTGTTCAGCACGAGCATGGTTTGGTCAAAATAAAGTAAATTTAACTCACCTCTTCACTGAGAAGTACTTCAGTCAGTGTCAAAACTCAGCGAGGTCCTAGAAAACATCTGTCCAACATCCAAGTCAGCTCAAATATTACGTATCATACTTACAAACATCCATGCTTTTATAAATTCACATTTTCCTTGCACTTTCAAACGCCCTGCACTGCATTACGCACATTTTTGGCAACCGCTCTTCGAGAGGCAAACGGCTCCATCATTTACATGACAAAAGATTCACTCAGAATTTATTACTTTCTTTTGTTATTTGTAATCAGGCTGGACAAATGAAAACGGCTAGCTAGCTGTGTCATTGAAACCAGACCAAAAATATCAAATCAGAAGAATCAGACTCCAAAGAGCAAAATTCTAGTCTGCTTCACCCAGCAAAAAAGAAAAAAGAAAAAAGAAAGTTTATTATCCCATATTACATCACAAAATTGGAAACGTCCACGTCCTACGCGCTATGCATGGTTTCACAGATATATCGTTCAAAAGTGTAATGTGTCAGCAAGATTGCTTTATGGAAATTAAAACTTTTACTTACAAGACATTTTTAGACATTTATTATAATACAACATATTTCTATTTCATATAAAAATTCTAAAGAATTCAAATATTTAGCAACATAATTGTTCCCAACATGGATAATTATAAATGTTTCTTGAACAGAAAATCAGATTTCTGAGGGATCATGTGACACTGAAGACTGGAGTAATGATGCTGAGCCTTGTTATATCACTGTTTTTTATCAATTAAATGCAGTTTTGGGGAGTAAGAGAAACTTCTGACAAACATTAATACGTTTGTATGTTTATGTAACAACGCACACATGCTAATTATGTTGAAAAAATAAATAAAAAAAATAATAATAATAGACAATAAAAAAAACAATGCTATGATGAATTCTGAAAACTTGCAAACCAAAACCACCAGCAACAATATCTTCAATATGAAACTGCCTGTGAATTCATAGATTCTGCCTACATTCATGGTCCAATACCCCTATATTGTACTTGCTTTTTGAAAAAAATAAGTGCATCAGTGGTATGTACGGGTTTTGCTGTTGTCAGCAGTGTCTAGAGTTTTCACAACATTACACAGAAAGGTAAGTTCTGGTTTAATCATTGAATCACTATGCATGTTACTTGGTAGCAACATAATTATGTGTAGTGTATGAGTAAACCTTCGTGGCCGGATTCAGCTGTATATCAGTGGAGTCAGGGCTTGTACCAGGTGTGTCTTCAATCTGAGTCACACTGACGCACAGTCAGCGCACACTGCTGCACTCGCACAATACCCATCTCTCAATCTCAGCTGGCAAACTCACTCCTGTGTGTCAACTGATTTACCTGGGGCCATGCACAAATCAAATAATAGTAAAAACACCCTTTGTTACAACCTTGCGTTTGATCAGAAATACAATTTGACGGATCAATATAAGAGTGGGGTAAGATGAGCCACCATAATTTGCTTTCCTTTAGCTAGGAGAATAAGCAAAAACAAATGTTATTTATATTTCAGAATGTCTGTTAATGACTGAAATGAGGAGAACGCATATAGAATCTGTTTTAATGAGGTCATAATAGCAAAGAAGAAAATAACTCTTATATTTAATATTATGGTTAAGCTGAGCCATGTCAAGGGGTAAACTGGGGAATAGACTACAGTTCAAACATTTGAAAGATGTTCTTTAAAGAAAATAACACTTTTATTCACCAAGGATGCATTAAATTAATCTAAGTATTACAAAAACACTTCAAATAAATGCTGATCTCATGACCTTTCTATTCATCAAAGAATCCCGAACATTGTCTTGCACAAAATTTTACAAACCCATTGCAGAATCTGTGAAAATTATTTCAACAAAATAAGATGGATCATACAAAATGCATGCTATTTTTTAATTAGTACTATCCTTAATATGATATTTTACATACAAGATGTTTGCATATAGTCCACAAGACTATCAGCTGAATTTATAAAAAAAGTTCCCTGTTCAAAAGTTTATGAACCCTTGATTTTTATACTGTGTTGTTACCTGGATGATCCACGGCTGTTTTGTGTGTTTTGCGATGGTTGTCCCTTGTTTGCCAGCAGTTAAACTGCCCAATGCTCTTCAGAAAAATCCTCCAGGTCGTACAGTTTTCCAGCATCTTTTGCATATTTGAACCCTTTTCAGCAGTGACTGTATGATTTTGAGATCCATCTGTTCACACAGACAAACTTTAAAAAAAAGTTTGAAACATTCACTGATGCACCAGGAAATACAATGCATTAAGAGCTAGGGCTGAATTATTTTTGAATTTGAAGATCAAGGTAAATTGTATTCAATTCATCTTCTGAGCAGTACTAAACTAATTTTAAATAAATATATATAAACAAAATAAGAAAAATGTGGACAACAATATCCTATTTAAAATGTTAATGCAGGGTTCCTTCTGGAGCATCATTGAATGTTTTTTTTTTTTTTTTAAGTTAACCATTTTATGGTTTCAAATGAACTTGTCATTCATTCTAACGTTACACTAATTTGTTAATGTGTGCAATGTTTTATCTGAAAGAATAGTACACCTAAAGCAGTGGTTCTCAAACAAAGTGCTGGCACCCCCAACATTGCACATAATGTATGTCTCCCTCATCAAATACAACCATTTCAGGTCATCAGCTTATTAGTAGAGATTCAAAGACCAGAAATGGGTGTGTCAGACAAAAGAGAACCAAAAGAGCACCAAAATTAGTGTTAACCACTAATAACGATAGTGGGAACCACTCACGTTAGAGTAACCACCACTAAGAGTGAAGTATCTAGATCAAGGGCAGTAGGTTTGAACACACAACCTTCTGATTATCAAGCCCACATCTTTAACCACTAGCCTGTACCACCACATTCTCAGCAGAAGGTTTTAAAAATAACCAAGGGAAAGTGCCAGAAAATAATCTCATTGCTCAGGATTTCTTAGGTTGAACGAAAGTTTGGATGGCTCAAGTTCAGAATGGAAAAGGTATCAGGTGGATATAAATCAGTAATGCATCTAGTGAACGCACACCATCTTCCAATTTCAGAAGCAAAACAACACATTCCACATCCACAACAACGTTCAACACTACCGACATCACATCCTATGGCTTTCTTCATCCATCCTTTTAGATTTAAATTAAACACAGAAAGCAGAGTTACCAATTTTAACAGCTTTGCAATTATACAAAAAACATTTATTTTACACTGGTGATCTACAGAGAAGCCACAGAGTCGTTTTAATATATACATGTTTTAAAAAAAAGACCTAGTTGCATTGCTAAAATTAAATAAAAAGGGTAGAAGTGACAGAAGAAAAACTGTAAAAATGAACTTGCACTAAATGATAAGACCCCCTTCAGTCTATACAACAAATGCAATAATACAGTCACAATTAGCCCTGATCAGTTGTAATAAAATACCAAATGAATACTCCAGTGATGTTTAATTCGTGTACTGTGACGTGACCTATCCAAAACATGAAAATGGAAACAGACAGTAGGCAAACCTGACTGGACTTCTATCAAACATTGAATGATTACTAAAAGGAAAAATAAAATCACTTGATAAATTATTGCAGGTTTGAAAGAGTTTTCATATGTTGGACATGAAAGTTCCGATGACTTGCGATGTATGACAGCTGCAGGATAATTTTTACATACATGAACTCAATGGAAAACATCTGGGCAAAGACAACCAAGAAGTTTAAATACAAAAAAAGTATCGCCCATCAGACAAAAGCACTTGAAATAGCTAGTGAAAGTTGAACACAAATGTCTGGTACAATTATGCCGTAATGAAGATGTATCCAAAATATTCTCTTTCTGAAAATGAGATAAAGACCATCTATTCCAGTTGTCAGACAGTTTAAAATAAGCTGTTGCTCATGTGGTTTACATGTGGCCCTGCAATTGACTATCAATCT
This sequence comes from Pseudorasbora parva, assembly GCF_024679245.1. NCBI lineage: Eukaryota > Metazoa > Chordata > Actinopteri > Cypriniformes > Gobionidae > Pseudorasbora > Pseudorasbora parva. The sequence continues at coordinate 36,569,430 of NC_090184.1, forward strand.
GGCAAACGGAAGTGACATCCCATGTCTTTTTCCAACACTTTTTTTTCCTGTGTCATTGCTTAGCTTTTTTGAGAATGGTTCCCACTGCAGAGATGACTGTGGTCTTGGTGCCGCTGGCTGTTGTGGTCACAGAGACGACTCCAGGGAGGGTGGCAGTGGTGGTGAGGAGGGCGGGTTGTGCCAGGGTCACTGGCACTGCTGAGTCCCATTTGCTCTTCCTCTTCTGAGCATCTGCTGGGTCAAAGCACTTTGGTTAATGCTTCTGTAAACAAACCTAGTTGAATTAAACCAAAGACCGAAGATGTAGGGCAGTCACGAATCCTCAATAAAATTTGAGTACTCGATTTATAAAAGTCCTCGATTGTAATTTGCCTGTCGGAAGTGGCAAATTCCACGGACGAGATTCCATGAAGGGCATTATTAGACGGTTTTCAAAGGTGCTATTGTGAACATATAAATATATATGCGCTGAGGGTTTTAGGGTCAAGCTTTAAAGATACAGTGTGTAATATTTAGGAGGACTTATTGACAGAAATGCAATATAATATACATAACTGTATTTTTACTGGTGTATAAATACCTTACATAATGATCTGTTATGTTTTTATTACCTTATAATGAGCCATTTCTACATCCTACATCTACATTCACCACCAGTCCCCTTAAAGTGAAGTCACCATTTTGTACCGCCATGTACAGTTGCCATAAACGGACAAACTTCTCTACAGAGCACTAACTACTTTCTGCTGTGCCAGACGGACGACATCTTTGTCCTGCGTCGGCCACTGTAGCTTCTCTGTGTTTCGAAAGGGAGGGGTGAGCGGTGGGTGGTTGCCATTCACAAACCTCACCACTAGATGCCACTAAAATGTACACACTGCACCTTTAAGAACATAATTTCTTTAAGTTCTTTTTTAAGTTCATCAGTTCTTTAAGAATTATTATTTCTGTATTACTTTTCACAGCTGGGCTTGGCTTGCTTGTTTGTTTTTTTATAACGATGAATTCTATTCAGTTCTATTATAGTGGCTGTAGCATTTCTATCTTAAATAAGATAAAGATTTAAGTAGACAGTTTCATTAAATATTGTTTGCCCAATATTAAATAAGGATTTGATCTGCTGTAAAATGTAACAACAATCGACTACATAAGATGATTATTTATTATTTATTCATTACATTATGCATTTTAACAGTCTTGGCTTATGGCTTATGTAACTATTATCAAAGTGGTGACACTAGAAATAGAAATATACTGACAAATTTTATCTTAAATTTTTAATTTAAAATGTTTCACATTTTCATAAATAATGAATAGTACTGTTAAAAAAAACCTAATATACTGTATTTAAAAAAAATAGTAAAGCCTCAAATCTTACGGTCTTTAAAAAAAAAGAAAAAAGAAAGACCATACTCACTTTGTGTGACCCAAAATCTATAAGCTATTTATTCATTAAAATAATTGTATTTGATAATTAGGATAAATCATTTACAGAAAGAAAGGAAGATCTCTTTTACATCATTTTTAGTAATACATTTTTTCAATAATAATAATCATAAAAATAATCAGTTGAATAGGCTGTTACTATATAACAACAGCCTACTGATGTTGCAATTTCCTCACTTTAAATGTTTAAAGCCCTGATTTTTTGCATCAAGCACTCAATCATGCACTGTACCTGTGGATGAGGCAGTTGATGTGTTTGTGGCCAAAGCTGCTGCATTACCAGTGGTGCCTTTTTTGGTGCCCGTCACAAATTCAATCTAAAGACACATGGGTAAAACATGGTAAAATGGGCCATTACAGAACAAACTAACTTTTAATATTTAAAAATAAATAAATAATAGTAAAAATAGGTGGAGTGCCTCAAGGTTTTAACCTTGGTCTTTTCCTTTTTGGCTTTTTCCAGTTTGTCCATCTCTACCTTCTGAGCTTTGGCTGTGGAGAAGACAGGACACAAATGGTTAACAGATGTTGTCAATTTAATCCACACAGATGTCAAATCTAATTTCAAGCAAAACCTACCTAGTGCCTCATAATACGAATCCTCCGACCAGCCATGGGGATCAAACATGTCCTATGGAGAAGTAAACACAAAAAGTTTTATAAAACAGCAATTTGCATCTACATGTTATTAAAACGTAAGCATTACATACTTTTGGATAATTGGTTCCAAGTTCATCGATTCCACAGAACTGGATTAGCTTCTCATAAATACTATAAACACAAACACATGGTTAGGTTGCAAACAAATAAAACATTATAAAAATATAATCTGCATCAGGTTATGTCTGGTGCCTGATGGGTCATTAACACTTGTTATCTCCAGACCTTGGGTTGCGAAACTCTTTCTTCTTTTGAATATGGCTGTTTGTATCAAAGTCTCCATGAAGCTTCCGCTCGTAAAGTTTAAAGATCTTTTCCTGCAAACAGAAAATGTACAACAGTCTTATTCACCTAAATATTTTTCTGATCATTACTGATATTGAATGCATATATAAACTTGTTAAATGAGCAAATTGTCGCACTGCAAAACAAATACTGCTTTGCTCCAAATGTTGTGAGACACTAAGAATGAATAAAGTCTTTGTGCGACTGAGTTTCTAGAACTAGAGGGTGATTTTTGACAACCGGACTCCAAGAAGCACTTGGAGATGTGCCATTTTCAGTTTTTCACATTCCAAGAGCTCAAATAAATTAAAAAAGTCCTTTGTTGACAGTTAAGTCACTGATCTTACTTCATTTGTACAAAATGTACTACAAGAAAGTTAGCAGGAAAACCAACTAAGTTGTATAAGGGAATGATGATCATGTCTGAGCAGTGATAAAAACATAGCCACAAGGACAGGATAGTCAACATGACGTGGAAAAGCACAGCCCATCTATCAGTAAAAGGCTGTACGATACGAAGTGTGAAAACCACACCCATATACACCTGCCCTAACAGCTCACGAGAGATAGAGCCACAACAGGAAGTGGTAAGATTAATAGGAATTTGACAATGAGATGTGAATAAATATTAACAAACCACATTATTCTGAAGCAATAAGGTCAGATATGACCTTTGGATCAACATGGTTGACATCATTGACCTCAAATGTTTACACCCCAGGGCATGTGCTGACAGCACGCAAGTTGCATGATTTAGGGCGAACTGCCAGTCCTTACCCCGGGGTGAGGCAATACACCTGAAAGACTGACACCCACAACCTTACACCCCCTTAAGCCCCCCCCAAGTGCCACACCCTGAGATAAAACATGCCAGCCAGGATCTGAATATGTGGTCTAAAGACTTTGCCAAGAACTAAGACAATGAACCCATATGATCTCTCTCTTTTTATGACTGTTGACAAGGAGCAGCAGCCCAACCAAAACAGAGCAGCTGAGAGACGACTTTTACGACTGCTATACGGAAAAAGCAAAAAAGATTTCACCAAGAATGAGTAGGCCATTCTGTTTATTTGCATGTTATAGTTATTTAAACTATAGCTGTTTTAGTTATTTTAGAACATCAAGTTAAACTAAATGAAAATGAGAAATGGCAAATCACTGCAATTAAATATAATTTTTTTATTTGAAGTAATGGATTTTATTTAAAGGTTTTAGCTTTAACTATAATAAATAGTGAATAAAATGCTAAAATCCGGTTTAATCTGCAAATAAAGTAACACTTTATACTAATGATTACTTATTTTAGCATGAAAATACTATTGGCATAAAGTCAGGTCTACAGCATACATCCTGAACTAACAATAACCAATATATTTTTGTACATGTACACACACACACACACACACACACACACACACACACACACACACACACACACACACACACACACACACACACACACACACACACACACACACACACACACAGGATTATTAGGAACACCTGTTCAATTTCTCATTAATGCAGTTATCTAATCAATCACATGGCAGTTGCTTCAGTGCATTTAGGGGTGTGGTCCTGGTCAAGACAATCTCCTGAACTCCAAACTGAATGGCAGAATGGGAAAGAAAGGTGATTTAAGCAATTTTGAGCATGGCATGGTTGTTGGTGCCAGACGGGCCGGTCTGAGTATTTCACAATCTGCTCAGTTACTGGGATTTTCACACACAACCATTTCTAGGGTTTACAAAGAATGGTGTATAAGACTTCAAATAATCATGCCACAATTTCCCAAATTTGTGTCCAAAAGCAAAGGAAGCATGGGTTAGGATCTGATTTTTTAAAAATGTGTCCTTGAGGATCTAATTTATTACCAAAAGGATCTCACAAACGTGAACAGTGCAGCAGTCTTCAACACAGCTTTTCCTGTAAACGTGAATCCTGGAAATTGCATAGCAGCCAACCAGTCAGATTATATTTGCTTTTGGCCCAGTTTCGTTATTTATTTGTGCCTGTGAATGGTCAGTGATCTGGACCCGAAATCTAAGACTAGCATCTATAAAACAAAAACAAATGCTGTCAAGATTTCTCTTATTGGACCCCATGGCAGCAAGTCAAGAACATCTCAAATAGAACAGAGCAACAATCTCACCTGCAGATGACTGGAACAACGCCCAGCAGGTTCAGGAGGAATTCTGATCTCATCAGGAGACATGTTCCGAACCTTCTCTGAAAACTGGGCTGTAAAGAAGAAAGAAAATACTCATTTGAAGACTGTAAACATCTATTAAAGTATAAAGTATATTGCAATTTAGTTTACAGTATTAACAGGTATGCTGTAACATCGTAATGACAGCAAGTCATACATTTATAAAAACAAACTATGTTTTCTAAAAAAAATCTGTGTGTGTGTACACAGATCAGGCATAACATTATGACCTCCTAATATTGTTTTGCCACCATCCTGCTGAAAGAGGCCACATCCACAAGGGAATACCGTTTCCATGAAAGGGTGTACATGGTCTGCAACAATGCTTAGGTAGGTGGTACCTGTCAAAGTAACATCCACAAGGATGGCAGGACCCAAGGTTTCCAGCAGAACATTGCCCGAAGCATAACACGCCAGCTTGCCTTCCCATAGTACATCCTGGTGCCATGTGTTCCCCAGGTAACAACCATGCATGCACCAGGCCATGTAAGGCCAAGATGTAAGAGAAAACGTGATTAATCAGACCAGGCCACTTTCTTCCATTGCTCCGTGGTTCAGTTCTGATGCTCACGTGCCGTGCCCACTGCTTTCGGGGGTGGACAGGTGTCAGCATGGGTACCCTGACTGGTATGTGGCTATGAAGCCCCATTAGCAAAAAATGTGATGCACTGTATTCTGACACCTTCCTATCAGAACCAGTCCAATTTGATCTACTTGAACTACAGTAGCCCTTCTGTTTTATCGGACCACACAGGACAATCTTCACTCCTCACATGCATCCATGTGCCTTGGCCACCCATTACCCTGTCACAGGTTAACCACTGTTCCATCCTTGGAGCACTTTTGATAGATACTGATCACTGCAGACCAGAACCACTCCACAAGAGCTGCAGTTTTGAAGATGCTCTGATCTGATGTTGTCTAGCCATCACATTTTTCATACTTCTAACACATCAACTTTGAGGACAAAATGTTCACTTCCTGTCAATATATCCCACCCACTAAAAGGTGCCGTGATGAAGAGATAATCAGTGTTATTCACTTCAGCTGTCAGTGGTCATAATGTTATGCCTGATGGGTGTGTCTATACACATACAGACATAAAGTGCAAGCTTATTTATACAAGTAACAATATTTTTTGGCATATTTTTTTCAATAAAATATAATGTAAACTTATTTAAATAAGCTTATTTGTTGTGCAGTTACATAATTTTTCTTTGATATAGACTTTTACAAAATTTCATGCAAACAAAATAACTTAAAAAGCAAGCACATGTTTAAAACCTTTTTTTTTTAAAGAAATAAAACATAATGAAAACCCTCCCATCAGTGGCATGAAGTTTCCAAACACAAGCATTCTGGATTCTGTATGCAACTTTAACCTCAAGCTATATTTTTTATTTTCACATTTTTAAAATGACACTGAACTATTACAATTTCGTAAGCATTTACAAGAACTGTGTTTCTGTATTTTTTCTTTATTTCCTCAAACTAGAAGGATCTATCAGCAGTCTTTGCCAGACATCGCTGGAGCGAATTACAGAGAAATGGAATTTGTGGTTGCATACACATGCAGCAGTGAACACTATTCAAACCATACTGGTTGGAACAGGTCACTGCCGAATTCCCTTTCACCTCACCTCCTCTCTTCTCAATCCCACACACCCTTCCTCCCCCATCTGCCTCTCTCACACCCCCTGGCTGCTGTTCTGGGCAGGTCTGAGGCAGTGACTGTTGGCCAAAACATGCCTCCTTTTGTTAAAACACATGACAGACACACACACACACACACACACACACACAGAAGCAGGGAAGGGCTGGGTGGGGCTCTCTAGATGTGGCACACTTCCCAAAGCAATGCACAGACACACAGACATAAACATGTAGAAACAGGCCCTCTAGCGATGGAAACTTTCTGAGGTAGGTTGGAATTTCGAAAAGGTAAAAGTATTTTTCAGCCAGAGCAGCCTTACGTAAAGTGAACATTTGAGAACAACCCTGCAGCAAAACAGATCATGCACACCCGTAGAGCTGCTCTAAGCAGAAAATAATATAATACACAGATACCATTTAAAATAGTCAGATTCACTAATTCTCATTGCTCATACTTAAAAAATAAATAAATAAAGACCCATAAACTTGCATAAACGGTGCCAGTGCACTTATTCAGGTTTTTTTTCCTATTCTTATAAGGTCAACAAATCAAAATTTGTAATGTTGTTAAAGCAAAATCAGAGAAAAAGACAGAAGGCGTCAATGAGGAAAAGACCTACACTCACAAGAAGCATTGTAAACATAATAGAAAAACAAAACTAATGATTGCTGACCAGCCAAAAACGTTGCTGTTTGGATTTAAATAGGCAAATGCTTAAGAGTCTATGATTGGATCATTATTACAGTGATTATTATGTTTCTAGCATGTTATATGTTTGGCAACAGTTCTTCTAACCCTAATTGATGGAGTGTGTATTTCTTAAACAACTGTGTAGGAAGACACATCATGGCCATATTGCAGGATGACAAGAAACTGTGAAAAAATGGTTGGTAGGGAACACGAAGAATAATGTTTCACATATGATTTGGCACCTTAAATTCCAGACCTTAAAATCATTGAATGTCTTTTGGATGACTAGATCTTTAACCAAAAATGTACGCAACTCCTGATGGAGTTCAATGTCCATGGTGTGTCTGCCTAATTCCTACATGTTTGTTAAAGAAATGAAAAACTACACACTCTATCAGTTGCCAAACGTAAAACATGCTAGAAACATCATAATCACTGCAAAAACGACCCAATCTTAGATTCCTAAGCATTTGCCTATTTAAGTGACTTTATTTGGCCAGGCAGTGTATATAGGAAATAAATATTATGTTTATTGCAATACATAAAGCAACCAACTAGAAACCACGCAGAACACCTTAGCAACTAGGTCTGGGTAATGACACAAATTTCACAATTTGATTCATTTTTGATTCACAAGCTTGCAATTAGTTTCCGATTTAATTTAGATTATTTTGGATATTGTTTACAAGCCGCTTTACTGACGTCTTTCCACGGTTGAAACCTAACTGAGGGATTATATAAAACACAATACAGATTTTAACAAGTTGTCTCTTTTAACATACCTTCTGATGTTCATTTATGTTTATTTCGCGCTGTAACTAGCAGTAAAGTGGAAGAGTCATAGAATATAAGTTCATAAATTGTAAAAATAAAAATTATAAATACATAAATAAATAAAAAATAAAAAAATATATATTTTTAATCCAACGCTATTAGCAATCAAATAGCAACACCATGGCAGTTACCTAGAACACAGGCAAACAACTAAAATGTTCTTAGAAAATAAAATAGTCCGTTTACAGGACTTTGTGATTGTATTGGTGGCTGTTATGGATTAAACTGTAGTTGGTCTGAAAGCTGTTTTATAAAGCATTCACGCATGTCTTAATTACAGTGTGATTAGAATAAATGTGGTAGCAGCAGGCAGCAAGTGAGAGCAGGAATGTTGGCAAGACAGGGGTCTTCTATAAAACCCACTGCTGCTTTCAAGCCACGTTTCTTCATCCTGATTTAATTTACAGTGCGATTTTAGCTAATCTCTGAGCAGCAGATCTCTCCCCATGTGTCATATTTTTTGTCATTTCCTCTCCATCAGAGTAATCAAGCGCTGACTGTAAGTGACTCATTTTTCAGGCATCTTCAGAGCAGTGTTCATCCAAACAAGTGGCACCATCGCACACAAAGCCCATACACCAACTCCCATCTCAGAAAGACTCAAAAAAGAGAAGGAGGGAAAATTAGAGCCGAATCTAAAGATCTTCTGTCTCCCAACCACAAAGCAAATCTTTGAGTCTCCAGCAGGACCTTCCTGTCTACAGTCTATTCTGAACTTTTTACATTTTAATGTGAAGAAAAACAAGACAAAGTGGAATGTTCAGTTACTCGCCCAAATGTCTTGTTTACTGTAACTCCCTACAATTGTAAAAGTAGAATATTCTGGCTCTGAGTGCATCAGAAAGATATGTGGCATAATAAATACAGTTTTTATACATAAATACACAGGAAAAGTTTAGGAATGTAAACTTCACAAACTTTCAGTGCCGGCTGCATGTATTATGCTGTTTATAATGTTGCTCATTACAAAGTTATCACTAAGAAAAAACTGCACTCTCTTTATATCAGGACGAAGTAATAATACCACATAGATACTGACGTAAAATGTTTTTAAAACACAATTTTAATTTCTATTCAGTGCTGCTAATGGCATCTATTTTCACAAAGCATTATATATATATAATGCTTTGTGAATATATATATATTATATATATGCCTATTTAATACTACAATTTACATATTTTAGAAATTGCCAATAAGGCAGATGGAAGACTATCAACTGACAAGACTATAAACTATCAATTCACGCCAAGGACCATAACGATAAAGTTTTTATAATCGTTACAATTCTATGAGAATAGAGAAGTCGACACCACAGCTACAATGATAATAACAATACAAAGGATAGATATTGTTGAAATCCCTATTAGAAGGGTCCAGATGATGAAGGATACAAATATTGACAGCCAATCAGACTTGACCAAACTTTAAAGAGCTCAAGCATTTAAATCGACAGGTGACAACCGCAGCACATGCTGACTATAATCAGAACATTACTGTGTATTATCTGGACACTTATGTAGTTATTCTTGTGGTTGTTGGTGTGAATGTGCCTTTAGTTGGAATCACTTTCAGAACACATTTTTCTGGAGATTTAGAATCCACAAAACTTTAAAAAGCTCTAGCATTTAAAGCGGCATACAACATAACTGCAGTGCAAGCTCATAATAAACGGAACCATATTGTATATCTGGACGCTAATGAACAAGCAATAAAATGTAAGTGTTTTTTGCTTCTTCTGTTGTTCTGCTATTCATTTATAGCATTTTATTCGTATTACTTAATCAAACCGCAAGCTATAATGACAGTCAGATATCATTGATGTCTTTAGAAAGTGACGATCCTGATGTCTCACTATAATCAAACTAATAGCACACCGAGTTGCCATAAAATAGGACTGAAGCAATCCAACCTGGATAACTCATTTCCTGGGCACGGCTAAGATAGACAAACACACACACACCTCAACCATTTTCTGAGAAAGAACTTGGCATCATGGTGGCTGAAGCACAAACACAGATCAATGTTTGGAAAGATATTTTACTTTTGATACTTACCAACAAGCTCATTGGGGTCTTTAACCTCCACTTCCAGGACATCCTAAAATAGAAGAAAATGTGAAACATGCATTTTGAAAATCAATAATACATTTCATTTTTTAAGTGGTTTCAAATAAGCTTGTACATCCACATTAGACAAACTATGATAAACCAATCAATATATATTTTTTAAACCATTTAATCAGATGGTATTTGGGCATTTTGGCATTATTAGCATCAACTAATAACTGCGCCTGCTGTTAATTTAACAAGTGTTAGCACCCCCTTGAGTAAACTCTAAAAACTACCAGCTCACATTGTTGATGTTTTTTTTTTAAATAAGCATTTTTGTCAGGGTTCCATGTATATAGGTTTCTACCCAAGTACTGGTACTTCTGAATGGGCTGAGGCTGGGATTTAGTAAGTTTAAAGTGACTGTATTTTATGAACGTATACTATAGGTGGAGAGCATTCACTTAGTATCATTATCTCCTTATTGACCAAAGTGGCTTTTAGAGGCTTTTGCGTCTGAACTCTTTATATGTATATATGTATGACATATGTATAACAAAAATGTTTTTTTGTTTTGTTTTGTTTTTCCAAGTAAATAACTGTTTATTAACATATATTTACACACTACTAGCTATTCAGAAGAGTAGCAGTTTAATCATTTTCTGTAGCTTTTAAAACCAAATGTCTCTCCTGGGAAGCTTAAAAACCAAGGCGTGATGAAATTTGCACCGAAGTGCAAAAACCCTGAATAGTAAAACTAGGCTGAAAAATACACAGGGCCTCTCTTCACTGTCCTCCTTTACACAAACTCAGATAGTCACTCAGCAACAGGATGTGCAGATGGAAGAATCGTCTCATAAAAGTGCCCAAGTAGAAAATGTGTCTAGGCATGGCACACACACAGAGCGAGAGAGAGAGCGAGAGAGATATGACTCACTAAGAGATGATTCTCTTGTAGCCAAAAGTGCAAATCCTAACAACAGTCCTTTCACTTGAAATCCCACTATGGCAATACAATGTCAGACACAAAAAAGGACCCATCCATCTCCACTGAGGCAGGGGGGCTGCTTTAAAAGAGGTCTTTTTCATTTAGATGAGCCCAAAAATGGGACCACGGGTTAATAGAGCTACCCCTCGCTACTTCATTGTCATGCCCCTGCATGCACTGAAGACAAAAAAATTGTCTGAATCATAAAGTTATAAGACACTTAAGTAAGTGAAGATTACAGCCTTCATTTAAAAGGAATTGTTACCTTCATGCCATTCCAAATCCATTTTTTTTCTGTGTGTGGGTGTGGAAAATCAATATAATTTTTTTTTTTTTATTCCTTTTTGGGCTAATGAAAAACAACACCATATGATTTTGGAACAACAAGTAAATGAGTAAATGAGAACTGTCTTTTTTGGGTGAACAACAGTCAAGGACAAAAATTAACTGAACCCACATAAAAAGAAAAAGCACTACAACTCTTACATATGAAAATGCCATTATTAAGCAATCATAATTTCATAATTTCATAAAACATGTTTTGATGCTCTTTTATCATTTAGTGCTCATAAAGTACAGCGTTTTCTCTCTGGGGTGTGGCTCTAAATTTATGCAACATCACAAGCTACTATTGTGAAAAAGTCATTTCAGCGCATGAAATAACTTGCCACTGCATTTATTTGCACATCTGAATTCCTTTTAGTTTTCTTGGAATTTAGAATCCCCCTAATCATGAAAAATACTATTCGTAAAAAAGCAACATAAACGTGTTTTCTGACACCATCATCAAAGCACCATGTAAATACCATATACACTATTATTCAAAAGTCTGGTATCAGTAAGAAAAAAATCAAGTAACTGTCAAGACATTTATAGTTATTTCTTTTGAACTTACTATTCATCAATGATTCCTGAAAGAAAGGTTTCCACAAAAATCTTAAAAATAAGAAATGTTTCTTGAGCAGCAAATCATCATATTAGAATGATTTCTGAAGGATCATGTGACACTGAAGACTGAAGTAATGATACAGAAAATTCAACTGTCATCACAGAAATAAATTACATTTTAAAATGCAAAAATATTTCAAAATATGACAGTATTTTTGATCAAACAAAAAAATGTAAAGATCCCAAACTTTTGAATGGTAGTGTACATTCAGTTGTTAGTTACAACAAAAGTACAACAAAAACACACAGCTACAGCATTTAAAGTATATTTAAAAAGATTATCAGATTACCATAGTATTTATCATGATACCAACATAGTACTGTTTTGTAAAGGAATAAAAAAAATTAAATCTTTCATTTTTAAATCTTTAAAAATTGAAACTTTAAACACACTGACAGCAAAAAGTATTTAGTCCGCCACCATTTGTGCAAGTTCTTCCACTTAAAAAGATGAGAGAAGCCTGTAATTTTCATCATAGGTACGCTTCAACTATGAGAGACAGAATGAGAAAAAAATTCAGAAAATCACATTGTCTGATTTTTAAATAATTTATTTGCAAATTGTGGTGGAAAATAAGTATTTGGTCACCTACAAAAAAGCAAGATTTCTGTCTCTCACAGACTTGTAACTTCTTCAAGAGGATCCTCTGTCCTCCACTTGTTACCTGTATTAATGGCACCAGTTTGAACGCATTATCAGTATAAAAAACACTTGTCCACAACCTCAAACAGTCAGACTCCAAACTCCACTATGGCCAAGACCAAAGAGCTGTCAAATGACACCAGAATCAAAATTGTAGACCTGCACCAGGCTGGGAAGACTGAATCTGCAATAGGTGAGCAGCTTGGGGTGAAGAAATCAACTGTGGAAGCAATTATTAGAAAATGAAAGACATACAAGACCACTGGTAATCTACCTCGATCTGGGGCTCCACACAAGATCTTAAGCCATGGGGTCAAAAAAGAATGGTGAGCAAAAATCCCAGAACCACACGGGGGGACCTAATAATAATAATAATAAATTTTATTTGTAAAGCCCTTTTCATAGTTAAAAACAATCCCAAAGTGCTACACACATAAAAAAAAAAAAAATGAATTAGCAAAAAGTAAAAAATGCTTGTTTAAAAAGAAAGGTTTTTAGTTCTTTCTTAAAAGAGTCTATGGCTTGAGGAGCCCTTAGGTTTTCTGGAAGTGAATTCCAAAGACACGGTGCGGCTGAGCAGAAGGCTCGATCCCCCATAGTGCGGAGCTTAGTTGTGGATGGTTGAAGCCGGGCTTTATTTCCAGAACGGAGGTTGCGTGAAGAGTTTTGTGTTGCGACGAGTAGTTCCTTTAAGTAGGGGGGTGCGTTTCCGTGGATGCATTGATGGGTAAGTAAGATGATTTTATAACTAATCCTGTATGAAACAGGGAGCCAGTGGAGCGAGTGAAGGATGGGTGTGATATGGTCATATTTTCTTATCCTCATTAGGATCCTGGCAGCACTGTTCTGAATGTATTGTAATTTTTGTAGACTTTTGCCAGGAATCCCAAAAAAGAGAGCGTTGCTGTAGTCCAGCCTGGATGAAATAAAAGCATGGACAAGTTTTTCAGCATCTGACAGACCAAGTGTGGGACGGAGTTTAGCAATGTTCCTGAGATGATAGAAGGAGATCTTACACAGATGTTGTATGTGGGCTTCAAATGTGAGTTGAGCATCAAATCTTACTCCCAGGTTAGTGACTGTCGATGAAATTGGAATGTTTTGACCAGAGAAGGTGATGTGCGTTATAGGTGATGACTGGACCTGGTGTGGTGTACCCACTAAAATAGCTTCTGTTTTGGAGCTATTTAGCTGTAGGAAGTTTGCCTTCATCCATGCCTCAATATCCTCAAGACAGGAGCTCAGAGATGACCGAGTGGCTGTAGATGAAGTGATGTTGGTTTTTATATATAGCTAAGTGTCATCGGCATAGCAATGAAATGATATTCCATGCCTGTTGATTATGTGGCCAAGGGGAAGAGTATAAATGGTGAACAAAATCGGGCCGAGGACCGACCCTTGCGGGACACCACAAGTTACTGTATGCGTCTGAGACTTTACACCTCCCAAGGAAACATACTCTGTTCTTCCAGACAGATATGACTGGAACCAGCTCATAGCAGTGTCAGAGAGTCCGATAGAATGATGGAGACGCTGAAGGAGGATATTGTGATCAACCGTGTCAAAAGCAGCAGATAAATCCAGTAAAATGAGCAGCGATGGTGTGCCGGTATCAGCTGCCATCAACAGGTCATTTGTGACCCTGATCAGGGCTGTTTCAGAACTATGAGCGGAACGGAAACCGGACTGAAATTTTTCAAAAAGGGAGTTTGAATTTAGATGATCCTGAAGATGGGCATCAACAAATTTTTCTAGAACTTTGGACAAGAATGGAAGGTTGGAAATAGGCCTGTAGTTTGCAAGAACTTCAGGGTCTGAAGTGGGGTTTTTCAGAAGGGGTTTGATGACAGCAGTTTTAAGAGCAGATGGAACATGACCAGTACGTAGAGAATGGTTGATGACTTTGGTTATTAAGGGACTAAGAGAGCTGATGTGTGTTTTCACCAAAGCTGTGGGTAAAGGGTCCAGCATACAGGTGGAAGCTTTCATCCTGCTGATGATGTCCTCAACTTGTTGCTTAGAGATTTCAGGAAAACAACAGAGAGGCTGGAAGGTCCCAGGCTGTGGGTCAGCAGTAGGGACAGATAGAGCAGCAGTGCTGGAAAGGAGAGAGTGGATGGTCTCAACTTTTTTCCTAAAGAAGGTGATGAAGCTGTTGCATTTCTCTTCTGATGTGTCATTGTGTGAAGTAGTTTGTGGCTTGATGAGATGATTTATTGTGGAGAAAAGCTGCTTGGAGTTCCCCTGATTTTCACTAATGATGTTTGAGTAGAACTGTGTCCGTGCTTTTTTTAGTGACATTGAGTAGGCCTTCTGATGTTCTTGATAGGCTATTTTGTGAACAGTAAGTCCAGTTTTTGAAACACGTCTCTCAAGTACACGCCCTGCTGTTTTCATTTTCCGTAGTTCTGGAGTGAACCAAGGGGATGTACGAGAAAAAGTTACTATTCGTGTTTTTTCAGGTGCATGGAGGTCCAAAATACTGCTCAAAGTGTTATTATAAAAGTCCACAGAATCATTTACAGATGTGAAATTTGCTGCAGGGATTTTCATGAGGTCCAAAGCCAAAGTATCTGGGTTGATATTTTTTATGTTTCTGAAATGGATTAGACGTTTTGATTTGATGTAATGAGAAAAATTCACCTCCATTGAGATGGCTTTGTGATCGGACACTCCAAAATCATATACCAGTAGATTTTCAATGGGGACAGAGTCAGTAATGACCAGGTCAAGTGTATGTCCTCTGTTGTGTGTTGGGACATCCACATGCTGTTTGAGATTCAGACCATCCAATAGCTGTAAAAAATCAGCTGCTGGGTGACAGGAGGGGGTGTCAACATGAATGTTCAAGTCTCCAAGTATAACAATGTTAGCAGATGTGGTACAGAATGAAGTGAGAAATTCATATATCTCTGACATAAAAGCTGGATTTTGCTTAGGAGGCCGGTAAATAAGAAGAATAGTCACAGTGAGAGGTGGTTTGCATCTGAAGGCAAGGCATTCAAAAGTAGACTGTTCAGGCAGAGACAACGGGGTGAGTTTTAAGTCACTGCGATGTAGTACTGCTAGGCCACCACCGCGACCCGAGTGGCGTGCTTTCTCCAAATATTGATAACCAGGAGGACATGCTTCATTTAATGCAAAATATCCTTCTGGCTAGGGCTGGGCGATATGGCCAAAATTTCATATCCCGATATAGCTCATTTGATATCCCGATAACGATATACATAACGATATAGCAACCTTTCTGTTAATTCAGTTTATGAATAGTCTATACAAAATTGCAATGTGGAAATGCAGTTTGAAATGATATACAAAACAAATAAAGGTAGTATGGACTACATTTTTATTTTATTTAGAACCTTTTTTTAAAGCAAGACTGTTAGTAAAGTTAACACCTGCCTAGGGATGTTAACCGATGAACGTTTGACCGATGGCTGACCGTATCAACGTTAACCGATCAAAGTTGTCGGTTAAAATAAATAAAAAAGTGAACTCTAAATTAGGCTATTATAGACAGTGGACTAAACGCTACTACAGTTGGCCGTCTCATTCCAAAATCTTTTTGTGTGATTGAACATATCCCTCGCAGCTCGCACTCAATTTTTCATAACTCGCCTGTTTGTACTTAATAAACCAATAAAAACATGTGACGCGAGGTCACAGCGTTTGGGTTTGCGCGCTCACAAGGTTTGCAAAAAGTAAACACTCGAGGTTAGAGCCAGAGCAGACGACAGTATGAAGCGTGCATTTCGCTTAAGATGGGCTTACATTTGGAAATATATTACATCTTCATTTCAGTGGTAACACATAAGGTGTAGATCGTCTTTCTTTATTATTGTTAGCACTACCTCGAACTAAAGCGGCGTCTCTTCGGAGCTGTCATTTTCTTAAATGAGCCGCGGCAATGATTCAAATGAGCTTCTAAGGCTGGACAAACGCCTTTATTTTCAACGCGATCACCTTGTACCCAAACCATTTCGAAACTAAGGAGCCATTTGTCCTCTGATTACAAACAAGCTCCTCTGCGGCGCGTTTGCGGGACTCGTGTTTCGCGCTGTGGGGGATTTTAAAAAAGTGACGTGAGTGGAAGGGAGGCTGCAGCGCGTGTGTGTGTGAGTGAGAGAGCGAGAGAGAGACAGAGGGAGCGCGTTTATGTATTGCATGGGCATGCCGTGGCGTGAGGTGCATCTTGACGTAAAATTCTGCCATAAACGCCTTATCGTGGCGTAAGCGATAGAGCCTTATATAAAACGATAGACATTTTCTATCGTCCAGACGATATATTTCGTCATATCGCCCAGCCCTACTTCTGGCTGATGCCAGGTCTCAGTAAGACACATGATATCAATATTCCTGTCCAATATGTGGCTGTGTATAAGACAAGATTTATTTGTGAGAGACTGTGTGTTAAACAGTTCTATTTTGATATCTGATGGAGCAGTGTACTGTAGAGAACGAAGTACACTGAAGTCCACTCCACGTTTTATGTTCCGCTCCGTAATATCAGTCTCCGTAGTGACGGGTCTTATGCAAGTAGACTTCCCAACGCTTTTTGTTCCAGGTAGAGAGGCATTCTGATGACGTGGATGCCGTGCGACAATGCGCTCGCTTTGACCAAAGTGATGGAATAGAGTCACCGGACTGATAGAAAACAAATTTTCTACGGCAACTTCTATGGATGTAGCGGGGTCGGCTTTGAAGTTGACGCTGTTTAATGGCTGGAATATGTATTGGACTGAAGTTATTCCTAAACTTAAGCAGTTGCGGGATGGAGTACCTTAGCGTCATGTCGCCCTAAAGAGAAGATCCGAAGATTATCCAGCCAGTCGGCAAGTGGCTACTCGCTGGGGAGATGTTACTTTATCCAGCGAGGGCTAACTTGGCAGTGAAGTGTTGTCCGTTTAGACGCTGTTTATGCTGGTGTTGATGAGTGATATCAAGACCAGGGCCAGTAATAAAAACTCTAATGCAACGGCTCAGGTACAGGCAGCACGAAAAAGATTGCCAGCAAACACAGGTATGATGCAAAAAATCCATACATCCATATAATCCGAAAAATAGCAGATAGTGACTTTGCAAATCCTTTGCCGTTTCCTATTTGGAAGCACTGAAGCAACCGCAAAAATCCAAACAAAAACAGCAGAAGATGAACGATGAACAACGTCCTCTCAGCAGTCGCCAGCAATCAGCAATGGTCCCAACTGCAGCCCTGATCATTTGACTAGTCACAGCCACAAGAAAAAAAAACAAAAATCTAAATCTAACTGTACAGTTAACTTGATTTGTGAGTGGAGAAGCGGCGAACAGACAGCGCCAGCGTCCTCTCCCCCTCGTTGCTAGGCAACATTCACCTAGTGAATGACCTGCAGAGAGCTGGGACCAAAGTAACAAAAGCTATCATCAGTAACACACTACGCCGCCAGGGACTCAAATCCTGCAGTTCCAGACGTGTCCCCCTGCTTAACCCAGTACATGTTCAGGCCCGTCGGAAGTTTGCTAGAGAGCATTTGGATGATCCAAAAGAGGAGCTTGTCGTGTTTGGAGGAGAAATGCACCATACCTACTGTGAAGCATGGGGGTGGAAACATCATGCTTTGGGGCTGTTTTTCTGCAGAGGGACCAGGATGACTGATACATGTAAAGGAAAGAATGAATGGGGCCATGTATTGTGAGATTTTGAGTAAAAATCTCCTTCCATCAGCAAGGGCATTGGAAGATGAAACATGGCTGGGTCTTTCAACATGACAATGATCCCAAACACACCGCCCGGCAAACGACGGAGTGGCTTCGTAAGAAGCATTTCAAGGTCCTGGAGTGGCCTAGCCAGTCTCCAGATCTCAACCCCACAGAAAATCTGTGTTGCCCAGCAACTGCCCCAAAACATCATTGCTCTAGAGGAGCTCTGCATGGAGGAATGGGCCAAACTACCAGCAACAATGTGTAAAAACCCTGTGGATACTTACAGAAAACCTTTGACCTCTGTCATTACCAACAAAGGGTATATTAAGCCCCGTTTCCACCAAAATTACCTGGAACAATTTATACCAGGAACTTTTTTACAGGAACTTTTCTCCCCCCCAGACCTGCAGCTGTCTGCGTTTCGACCGCGATAAAGTTCAGAGAAGATTAGGCAAATTAGTCCGGTGATGTAGGACTGCGCGCGACTGCTCCTCCAAATCAGTGAAGGACAGTAATCATTTTTAAGTGTACCGATTGAAAGATTTAGTAGACTGTTTACATGAGACGTTATCTAAACCGATCTGGTGTTTACATGTGATGACTTTCAATCGCAATCATTTTGTCACATGCAGTTTGTCTGCCGCATCAAAAATGTCGCCGCTGTTTTCTCCAGCAGCTGAATGTGTTAACTGTAGCCATAGCAACTCTTAACGGCCACCAGGACTAATACAGTATTATTTATAGCTATTTGTTGTAAAGTGTAATAATCATCTCAGAAAAAAAAATCTTCTGTCAGGCGCAGTTAAAGTAAAAACTGCCCGGGGCAATATACGCTGTGTCATTACTCCAACATTATCTTCATAACTTACGAAATAAAAAGTTTACCCCTCAGAAAAATGTACTTTCCTCTGTCAACATGAGCGCGGCGCGCGCCGTCACGTCATGTAAGGACACACACTTCCAACATTATCTTCATAACTTACGAAATGAAAAGTTTACCCCTCAGAAAAATGTACTTTCCTCTCTCGTCAACATGAGCGCGGCGCGGGCCGTCACGTCATGTAAGGACACACACTTAAAAGTAATCGGTCAGGTCGTTTACATGGTGAAAACAAATTAATAACGAGTATGGAAGAGATTCAAGCTGTGCCGCTTTTGCTGGTTATGTATAGGTTTACTAAAGAGGTAATTAACAACGACAGAAAAGAGCACTAATATGCAGATTCAGCAGCATGCAGCATATTCAGAAAGCTTGTAAAGCTAGATTTAAAATGACAATGTATATTATTATCAGCTATTACGGACATTGAACGTGAGATGGCTGAGACGACCGCGCGCCACCAGACAGAGAGCAAGACTGATATTTACTGAACGCAGAACGAACCTCGCAAAAGACTTTTAAAAATGCCAGTTGAACTAAAATGCTGCTTGAGCTCAACCAATCAGCATGTTCAGCGCCCAAGTCCCACCCTCGAAAGTTCCTGAACTTTGAAAAAGTACTACCTCGCGAGCAGGGCCGTTTGGAGGGGGAAATATTTACCCGGAACTTCATTTAGACCCTGGTTCCTGCGGTCTAAACACACGAAGTACCACCCAAAGTTCCTGGTTCCTGGGTAAAGTTCCTGTGGTGGAAACGGGGCTTAACAAAGTATTGAGATGAACTTTTGTTATTGACCAAATACTGATTTTCCACCATCATTTGCAAATAAATTCTTTAAAAATCAGACAATGTGATTTTCTGGATTTTTTTTCTCATTCTGTCTCTCATAGTTGAAGTGTACCTATGATGAAAATTACAGGCCTCTCTCATCTTTTTAAGTGGGAGAACTTGCACAGTTGGTGGCTGACTAAATACTTTTTTGCCCTACTGTATATGTATTTTTATTATTATTATTATTATTATTATTATTAGGGTATGCTGTACTATTCTCATAAGTCTCTTCTCTGCAAGTTCAAACACACATGATCCTCAGATGGAGTGAAGTAGTGTTCGGAGACCAATCATAAGACCAACTACATTAAAGTGAGGAAGAATTTTTCTTGAGTTTGATATCCTGAACAGGGAATTTAGATGGGGTCAAATACCTTCACATCCTCTTGGGTCCGCCCAGAGTCCGACTCCTCCTCTTCCTATGAAAACAAAAAAATGAACAGGGTCAAAGCCACATTACCATATTAATAAACCATATTCAAGAGCTCCCCCTTTAGGTGTGCAAGGTTTCAACCATGGTTCTCAGAGAATGACTGGGAATTCAGTTCTGACTGTATGGACTTTTTTTCTAATTAATCTAATTATGACACAGACCAGATGAAATCAAATACAATTCATTAAATACATTTTGGTCCAAAAATAACAAAAACTACAACTTTATTCAGCATTGTCTTCTCTTACGCATTTGTTTTTAAACTTCAAATGTAGATTCAAACAGTCATGAATTAGCATATTGATTCATGATTTTGATCGCGTGTCAAACTGCTGAAATCACGTGACATTGGAACTCTGAATCATGAATCAATACGCTGATTTATGAATGTATGAATGTTTAGTTGAGGTAGGGATGGCTCGATACCACAATTTTGGCTTCGGTACGGTACCACAATCTAATACCGAAGTACCGATATTAAATCGATACCACAAGGTCTGATATTAGCGCGGGTATATTGGACGCGAATGAGAACAATTATGCAACTTTTGAGTTTATAAAGTGGGAAATTACCACAAATGTTTATTAGTAAATTAATCAGCAAAGCTTATCACATCAAATCAGTCATTTGAAAACTTTCTTGTGAGAAATAATTTCAGCAAAAATCTCTCAAAATTAGCTAATTGCTTCTGGTTTCAAAAGACATCGCACTACACTAAAGCAATCTGCATAATCCTATTCAACATTTCTCGCTCGTCTCGGGATGGATAACGGAAATCATTTGAACATGCAAGTGATTTTATAGCATTTCGTAATAACAGTTACAGGAGATATGAGAATACGACACACACACACACACACACACACACTCCTGTCACTTAGTCACGCTCGCACATTACACATTAAGTTTCCTTAAACAGTCAAATACACAGAATTATGTACAAATGTCCGTCTTTAGTGAGTATTCACATAAACACAGTCGGGTGTGTCTAACGTGAATGTAAATAGTGTAATAGTACGCGTGCAAATATAATGAGATCTAAATGTCATTGGTTGAAACGAACGCTGGAGATTGTGATATTCGATCTTATGTTAGGCTATGTGTGTGCGTTGATCAGTGTTAAAAGAAAATAAATGTCTAAATGAGATGGTTTGAATGATTCACTGACCTGTCGATCTCTTCAGAAGTCTTAAAGTCAGGATAGTGACAGATGCTTCTTGGCTAGGTTTGATGGTTCTTCATCAGTTTTATAAGCAAAGTCATTACAAATGTCACTTCTACTCCTCTCTTTATTAATTCGTTTTGGGCATCTTGAGTGAGATTCAACTGCTTTATCCATTTTGTCCGTCTATGTTGTTGTCACATTTGCCGGTTGTTTCGGCTCAGTTTGGGTAGCGCGCTGCCATCTAGCGGTGAACTTCGGAACAGCAGCATATACCGAAATGTGCCAAATCATGATATCGTACCGTTTTAAATAAAATATATACCGGTATTTTTCCAGTACCGGTATATCGCGCATCCCTAAGTTGAGGTTTGACCTCAAACTTGGAAGAGAAGACAATGCTGAATCAAGTTGTAGTTTTTGTGATTTTTGGACCAAAATGTATTTTCAATGCTTCAAGAGATTCTAATTAACCAACTGTTGTCACATATGGACTACTTTGATGATGTTTTTATTACCTTTCTGGACATGGACAGTATAGCGCGCCTACACTTAGATATGCTCTCGGACTAAATATAAAATATCTTAAACTGTGTTCTGAAGATGAACGGAAGTCTTACAAGTGTGGAACGACATTAGGGTGAGTCATAACATGAACTTAGTTTTTATTAACTAACATTAACAAAAAATAATAAATACTGTAACAAATGACCATAATAAGTTTGTTAGTTAATACATTAACTGTATTTACTCACCCTTAAGCAATCCTAGGTGTATATGACTTTCTGTTCAAATTATGTGTTATTAAGGTTGAAATTAAGAAAATAAATACTAGGTGTATATGACTTTCTACTTTTATACAAATACTATATATATATTCAAAAATGTCCAATCTCTTCCAAGCTTTGTAATGGCAGTGAATGGAGGAAAAAATTGAAGCCAAAAAATTAATCAAAAATTGCATCCATCCATTATAAAAGTAATACACACAGCTCCAGGGTATCATAAATTAACAAATCTCAGTAATTTTTCATTTATGTTTGCAAAATGTTTTAGTATAGTATGCTAGTATACTGTTTAGTATACAGTTACCTTTTTGTTACAAATGGCTCTATTATCATCTAGTTACAATAAATGAAAGAAAAAGGACCTTTAAAAATGTGCAGGATAATTTTGGGGAATAGGAGGTCATGTAATAAATCTAACAGTCTGACCCAAAACTGAAAGATGTGGTGAAAACTGACCGAATTTCTAGTGCTGTCCTCATCACTATCCTCATTTTCTGAGGGCTTCTCATCTGGCTCCTCCACACGACTCACGTCATCCTCTCCGTAACTAGCCGACACCAATCCACCATGAGATTCTGATTCTGCCCAAACAAAAAGTAGCCATTTTCAGTTCCACTGTTCAAGATATTCAAAAGAACCTTGACTTACATTCCTGATATAAAGGGGCGTTTCAACAGACTACCAGATTCGTCATCATACAAAAATCATATAAAAATGTAACAATGAAATATGTTACCATTATATAATATAGATCAGAATGAGACAAACTGAATAAGACAAGTCATAAATACATAGGCTAAAGGTATGCATACATACATGGAACACATGATGTGCCAAACACTGTTACAAAAACAGTGACAAATGATTTTAAGTTTAATTGGATATGGTAACAACGGTAGCCTATATAACGTTACTATGTTACAACAAGTTATTGATACAACTGTAAACTCATAATACATTAATAAGATATATTTTTGATAACAGTCTAGGTTAATGACAAGTTACCATCGTTTTTCTGTCGTAACAATGAACGTCACAAGCATAAAGTTACATAAAGTACCAGAAGAACATAACGTTAGCTAAGAAACAACTTTAAACGAAATAGGGTCTCATTCTGCGTAGTGCCATGGTAACGTATAGCACTCCACGACCATCGTAATAAAAAATGATTTACTAGCCAAAAGTGTATAAATAGCTGCTTAATCACATAGCAGTGGTATATTTCACAAAATAAGCTATTAACATATAAATATTCTGTCTATTTCACCGCATATTGTAATTCGCTGTCATTTTTACTGGTGCGTAAGAGGCGCTTAACCACAACAACAAAGCCATCAGTGTTGCAAACTCCCAATATCTACATACTTTTCCTAAGTTTTATTAGACCCTATACCTTGATCATCTGTGTCTGGATCTGAATCCTGCTCTGAATCATCGCCATAAGCCGCTAGTGAAGAGAGAAGCGCACTTCTTTTGCTCGCCATGTTCAGCGCTGGCGCACAACGGTGACGTTGCGGTCTATATTCCGTCTGCGCATGCTCGCCGTTTCGCAACGCGCGTCGCGCAGAATACGCAAGCATAGCTTTGTAGACGTATCTATGTACTCAAGCCTGTTTGGTTTCCATAGGTTACCACGACGCTTTAAAAACTTTGATCAAACATGCAAACTTTTGTTAGAATTAACTCTTTAAAAAAATAGAACAATTATTATTTAATAACTTATTGGCAGTATTTATTAGAAGAGCCATATTCACACTGTAATTAGTGAGTTTAATGAAATCGGAGATGACATGCCTCCCAAACGGAATAAAAGTATTACTCCGTCTGGAGTAACTTCAACTGGGGCATCTGCTGCTAACAAAAGCTGGGAAACGGCTCTTACTGATGCTGTATTTGAGGAGGTAAAATATAAATGACCCTTAAGAAACTGTGACCCTTTAAAACGTTTTTGACATTGCTGCTCAACTTAATGTTGTTGTTCTTCTTCTTCAATAACTGTCCTCTTTCTCATTATTTACTCACCATTATGTTGTTAGGCAGAATTACATTCCCAGTCACTATTTACGTTCATTGTATATTGAAAAAGATTCAATGGAAGTGAATGTCCCTCCCTGACATCTACACTATATTTTCAAAATTATTTGGGATATACATTTATTGTTAACGTTACCCCTCAAAAATAATAATTGAATTCAGGTCTTCCAATCACTTTCATAGCCACAGATGTATAAAATCAAGCAAGTGCAGTGCAAAGAGTCTGGGATTGACGGTTGCCAGGAGAAGGGTACTTGCCTGACTTCATTGTGGCAATTGTAAAGTTTGGTGAAGGGGGGATTATGGTGTGGGATTGTTTTTCAGGGGTTGGGCTTGGCCCCTGAGTTCCAGTGAAAGGAAGTCTCAATGCTTCATCATACCAAGACATTTAGAACATTTTCATGTTCCCAACTTTGTGGGAACAGTTTGAGGATGGCCCCTTCCTGTTTCAAGCCTTCTCAGAAGAATTGATGCTGTTTTTGTGTATTCCTTTAAATAAAGAAATGCAAAATCATATAGCAATAGCCAACTCAGCTTGTAAACAATGCAGAATGTAGCATTGCTTCAACTGTCAAAAAAAAGTATTTTTCTTCCTCTGAATCATCTAGAATGACTGGAGGACCAGTCTGTCTATGGTGCAGGCAGAGAGAGAAGAGGACGAAATGCTCATCAACGCCCTCCAGCAGGCTGTCCGGCAGCCCCTGCGCAAGCTTTTCAGCGTGCTGTCCTGGGAGGATACCCTGGAAAAGGTTTCTGTTCAAATTATGTTTCATTAATGTTGAAATTAAGAAAATAAATATTAGAATCAGTTGTCATAAATAAACCAATCTTCCTTATCACAGATCAATGAAATGGGAAATCCAAAGACCAGAAAGATTAAAGATGTTCCCATGTTTTTTGAGGTGGGAATTGCTATTACCATGACAAGTTGGAATCTCATTGTTACAAAAATAATATAGAGATTTTTATTTTAAAATCATAATCCAAATTTGTTTACATATCTTTTGCAACCTTTAATAATGTAAAATGATGTTGTCCATTTATGGTTTTAGTAATATGTTATTTGTGCTTCTGTAGGTGACTGAACTTGCAAAGTCTATGATGGATTCTGGAGAGGAAATTACTGTGGACCTGATGGCAAAATTAATAAAGTTCCAGCTTCTGACCATCAAAAACAATGACATTGCAAGAAGAGCTGCTGAGCAGAAGGTGAGAGCTTTTTATTATTAGCTAAAGCATACACTGATCCAGCATAACATTATGACGAAGTGAATAACACTGATTATCTTTTTATCACGGCCCCTATTAGTGGGTGGGATATATTAGGCAGCAAGTGAATATTTTGTCCCCAAAGTTGATGTGTTAGAAGCAGTAAAAATGGGCAAGTGTATGGATTTGAGTGAGTTTGACACGGGCAAAAATATGATGGCTAGATGACTTGGTCAGTGCCAAGTGCCAAGTGCAGCGACTTGGTCGCTTGGGCAACACATGGCAGCAGGATGCACTATGGGAAGAAGGCAAGCCGGGTAGGCAGTGTGATGCTTTGGGAAATGTTCTGTTGAGAAAACTTGGGTCCTGCCATCCATCTGAATGTTACTTTGACACGAACCACTTACAAGACCATGTACACCCTTTAATTGAAACGGTATTCCCTGGTGGCTGTGGCCTCTTTCAGCAGGATAATGCGCCCTGCCACAAAGCAAAAATGGTTCAGAAAGAGTTTGAGGAGCACAACAAAAAGTTTAAGGTGTTGACTTGGCCTCCAAATTCCCCAGATCTCAATCCAATTTAGCATCTCTGGGATGTGCTGAGCAAACAAGTCCGATCCATGGAGGCCCCACCTCGCAACCTTACAGGACTTAAAGGATCTGCTGCTAACATCTGGGTGCCAGATTCCCCAGCCCATCTTCAGGGGCCTAGTGGAGTCCATGCCTCGATTGGTCAGGGCTGTTTTGGCAGCAAAAGGGGGACCAGCACAATATTAGGTTAAAGGGATAGTTCACTTTAACATGAAAATTCTATCATCCTTTACTCACCCTCAAGTTGTTTCAAACCTGTATGAAGTTCTTTCTTCAGCTGAACACAAGGGGAGATATTTTGAAGAATGTCAGTAACCAAACAGTTAACTGGAGCCATTGACTTCCATAGTAGAACAAAAAAAAAATACTATGGACGTCAATGGCTCCAGTTAACTGTTTGGTTACTGACATTCTTCAAAATATCTTCCCTTGTGTTCAGCTGAAGAAAGAAATTAATTTAGGTTTGAAACAACTTGAGGGTGAGTAAAGGATGACAGAATTTTCATGTTAAAGTGAACTATCCCTTTAACATTGTTATGTTGACACATGGTTGTTCTATTATATTTACTCATGGTTATTATATTATGTTGATTCATGTTTATTCTATTATGTCTCTTTTTTATGAACAGACTGACAGTTTATTTATAAAATGGCATTGTAATATGGTAAACAACTGAAAGCTTTAAACACTGATAACCAGATTGTGAATAATAATTTATAATAAAAAAAATACTATATTATGTAGAGGAGAATTACATTTACACTTAATATGTGATAACACCAATTTATTCTGCAAAATATTATAATTTACTTTGCATACATTTTTATTATAATAGTTTCTGACAAACAGTAATGCACAGTGTGTATTTTTAAGGCAGTAGAAGAGAATACGCATGTTAAAGCGGGCCTAAATTCTGCCAGCAAGGACCAGGGGGGTAAAGGAGCAGCGAAGGGGAAAAAAGCTGCTGAGCTTCCAGTTCCAACCAAAGACACCAAACTCAAACGCAGAGGGGAAGAGGAAAATACAGTCAAATACATAGGTGAGGCCTGATCACAGTTACTAAAAAGCTTAAACATTGGAAAATTATTGCTTCTAGTTGAATAGCCTGTAAAGGTCAGATTTGGAAGTAAAATGGGTTTTGATATTGACTTTAAACATATCCGTCCAGATGATGAGCCTGATGATGGGCCGGAGCACTACATCCTGATAGTGGGATTCTACCAACCTTGTCTGATTTCTGCATTGGATTCTCTGGCTATCCATGTGTCCAATGTTATTAAACTGAACTTAGATAGAGAAGACCAATCAGAGGCAACAACGGAAACAGTGGCAGGGGAAAACCATCACTCGCCTGAAGATCAGGGCAAGTTACTAAGAATTTCATTACACATATAACTTTTAAATTATATTACATAGTGCAAGCAGAATTGGCTGGATTTGGTGTTGAGATGTAGTTGTATTTGTACTTAAATTAGAAGGCTGTTGTTACATGTGTATACATACAAAATCAGGATTTAACGTCAAATCAGGTTTAACTTGTGCTGTGTTCAGAAGTGGAGACTCTTAAGCAAAGAAGGCAGGGGGAGCGAGATGTGTTCTGGGAGCAGTTGGATCAAGTCTTGAACAGTGGGAATATGGGATCCAGACTCAGTAATGTGGCCAGGTTGAACTATAGTCTGAATATCCATCTGCTGCCACAGGACAAGGACAACACTGAAGAAATGGTGAACAAGTACACTTTCTTGTACCACACTGCACTTTACTCACATTTTTTATTTTTACATATTACTCAGATATTTTTAAGTACAAATATATAAACATACTTAAATCAAGATACACTGGAAAAGCAAAACGAATTAAGATATTACGTCTTAGTTTCTGACAAAAAGTACAGAAAGTAAGTTACTACTACTTACTTTCTGAAAAATGTATTCAAATGATATTAGTTTATGCTTAAAACAAGAAAAAATATCTGCCAATAGGTTAAAGGGATAGTTCATTCATTTCATTCATTTCTTACGACAAATGTTGTTTCAAAACCGTACGGCTTTTGTTTATCTTTGGAAGTCAAATGCAGATCTTTTTGATTAAATCTGAGAGCTTTCTGTCCTTCCATAGACAGCTACGCAACTACCACTTTGGCGCTTCAGAAAGTTCATAAAAAAGATTGTAAAATGATCGTAGAGTGGTTTAGTCCAAATTTTCTGAAGAGACTTGATCACTTTATATGATGAACAGACTTAATTTAGGGTGGATCAAAGAACATAAACAGAAGCTCAACCAAACCTGATTGCGAGAACAAACCTCTTGTGGAAGCACAAGCAGGCTGCGTAACACAGAATGAATCTCATTGGTTCTTGCAGAAGCTCTAACGTGCTGCATAACAAATGAGAATGAACCTCATTGGTTCTTGCATGTCAAGCGAATAAGTTCTTAACCTTTTGGCAGATATATTTTTTCTTGTTCTAAGTAAAAACTCAATGACTGTTTGTATATAATATTGTTATAATTTTTCGTTTGTGTAATTTTTACTGTCTGAAGCTGGCGTTCGGAGCTGCTATATTTGAGGGTGTGGCATGTCTGGTGTATGATAGCTTGGATTGGAGAAGACAGTACAGCCATTATCTCAGCTGCATGAGGTTGATCCAGGTGCCTGTGGCCTGCAGATCCATCTCAAAGTCTCGACCGCAGAGCTCCACTGAGGTACACGACTGCCTTTACTGATAGTAGTGCTGTTAATATGTCATATAAAGTAGACAATTATGAAAAAACAATTTATAATCAGTTATTTTCAGAAGTGTATTGTTGCAGATGTTAATGTTGGTTTCTTGGTGCTGATATTTATCATGATTTATGTTTTAGGTTGTACAAACTCCAAAGAAGAAAGTAGTGACAGAGGAAGACCCTGTTACAAGACATGGTACACTGATTCTGAGCTTTGGTTTTACCTTTACATCCTTTACACACACACACACACATTTGTTTTTGTGAAATGTTGGGACATTCCATAGGCGTAATGGTTTTTATACTGTACAAATCGTATTTTCTATCCCTCTACACTGCCCCTGCCCCTAAACCTACCCATCACAGGAAACATTCTGCATTTTTACTTTCTCAAAAAACTCATCCTGTATGATTTATAAACCTTTTGAAAAGCGGGGACATGGGTATGTCCTCATATTTCACCCTCTCCTTGTAATACCTATGTCATACGCATGTCATTATACACATTTGTGTCCTGATATTTCACAAAAACAAGCACACACACACAAGGTTTTTTCTCATTTTTATTGGGGACTTTCCATACACATGCCATATGAGTGCATGTGACTGTGTCTCAGCACTCTTAGTGAAGGAAGTCAATAAGGGCATCCGGTGTAAAACCTGTGCCAAATCCAATGTGTGTGTCCAGATAATTCCAATGAAGATAAGCAGGACTAACACAAGGAAAATATATATTCAAAATAAAAACACAAAATCCTGTGCTTATTCACATATATTGTTCTCTGTTTGGTCAGTGTCTGCTCCATTTCCTAATTCATTGCAAAAAAAATTAGAAAGTCTTAAACTGACTTTAAGTTTCCTTAGCAGAGCCAGAGTCTCCTATTCAGAGCACAGAGGTTGATATGAGATACTACTGCGGCCTACTGGACAAGATTCCTGTTGAAATCACATCTGTACCACTTGTATTGCATTGCATGCTGGAGCAGGTGAGCGAACTTTGTAGGATTCCACATAACCTTGAATTTAAAGAGATAGAAGACTGTTAAAGGGATACTTCACTGCCTTTTCATATTGAACTATGTTATTCCCTTAACTTAAACGAGTTGATACATACCTCTCTCGTCTCAGTGCGTGCACTTAATCTCTCTGACGCGCGGTGATGATCTGATAGCATTTAGCTTAGCCCACTAAGCCCAGTTCATTCATTATGGAACCAAACAGAGATCAAGTTAGAAGTACCAAACACCTCCACGTTTCCCCTATTTAAATAAAGTTACACGAGTAGTTGAACGATCAAGTATGGTGACAAAATAAAACGTGGCGCGTTTCTAATCGGATTAAAAAGGAGAACTATAATGTATGGCGGAATAGCACTTCTGAGAGTACTTCGACTCGGCGCAGTAAAAAGTCCCGGCCGAAACATCTTCCCTCACATCTCCCTATTGACAGAAATGAGAGAGTGAGGGGGAGGTGTGAGGAAAGATGTTTCGGCCGGGACTTTTTACTGCGCCGAGCTGAAGTACTCTCAGAGGTGCTAATCCGCCATACATTATAGTTCTCCTTTTTAATCCGATTAGAGAAGTACCACGTTTTATTTTGTCACCATACTTGATCGTTCAACTATTTGTGTAACTGTATTTAAATAGGGAAAAGATGGAGGTGTTTGGTACTTCTAACTTGATCTCTGTTTGGTACCATAGTGAATGAACTGGGCTTAGGGAGCTAAGCTAAATGCTATCAGATCGTCACTGCGCGTCAGAGAGATTAAGTGCACGCACTGAGACGAGAGAGGTATGTATCAACTCGTTTAAGTTAAGGGAGTAACATAGTTTAATATGAAAAAGCGGTGAAGTAACCCTTTAACTTTAAAATGTATTTACCACATGAGTGAACAGACTAAAGAGACACAAAATGCAGACATTTGCACATGGGTCTTACATTCAAATAAGGTACACATGCACGAGACAGTGCTTGTAGTGTTTATTTTTTCATAATGTGGTTTCTTGTTACTTCCGTTGTGAAGGTGGTGGCCTCAGAACAGGATGTCAATGCAGCATCAGTTGATTCAGAGGAACACTTTGATAAAACAGACCAAGATTTAATCAGATACATGCTTTCATCTGTGTTGAGTCTGCCACTGGATGAAAAACACAAGAAGGTAAAATGTCTGCTCACACCAATGCTACAAAAACAGCAAAAGTCACTAGATTATAGTGATATATATATACGTCTTTCGGATGAGACGTTAAACCGAGGTCCTGATTCTCTGTGGTCATTAAAAATCCCAGGATGTCTTTCGGAAAAAGAGTAGGGGGTAACCCCGGCATCCTGGCCAAATTTGCCCATTGGCCCCTGTCCATCATGGCCTCCTAATAATCCCCATATCCTGATTGGCTTCATCACACGGTCTCCTCTCCACCAATCAGCCGGTGTGTGGTGAGCGTTCTGGCGCAATATGGCTGCCGTCGCATCATCCAGGTGGGTGCTGCACATTGGTGGTGGTTGAGGAGATTCCCCCCTTCTATGTAAAACGCTTTGAGTGTCTTGAAAAGCGCTATATAAATCTAACGCATTATTATTATTAGGTTTCTAAATCAAAACCAATCTACAGCTGCCATAATCTGCGTTTCTTTGATGCCAGGAACTCATGGAGGATCTTGGGATGCAGAAAAGCCCAATGGATTCTAATCAGAAACTCCCTCTCCTGCTCAATCACCATGATGAGAGAGCGAGGAGACTCCATCGGCTTCCTGTGAGCATGTGAATATACATTCCCCCAAAAATGCTTGAAAGCATACACAAATGTTTTTATTCTGTGCATTTGGATCTCTTGAATACATTGATGCTTTTTTAAACAAACACATTTTAGCGTTAGGTCAGCTATAACAGTATGTAAATATTCTATATAAACTGTCATATTAATAAAATCCTTATTCGTATGACGCAGATCCTGGATGGTTTTGATGTCGTCAAAATTGAAGCAGACATCATGAAGCAAAGCCTTGTGTGGACCAATCTGATGTTCAGACACACTGAGAGCACCACTGATAGACTGGCGAGGTCCCAGGAGCTAATGCACTTCTGCACTGATGGTAAAAAAAAAAAAGGACGATGGATTGCTGTTTGTTCCCTTCCTAATGTAATGACTTAAAGGGATAGTTCAGCCAAAATGGAAAATTCTGTCATCATTTACTCACTTACAGGTTGTTCCAAACCTTAATGAATGTCTTTCTCTTGCTGAACACAAATGAAGATGTTCTGAAAAATGTGGGTAACGAAACATTGACTTCCATAGTATGGAAAAAAAATTACAATGGAAGTCAGTGGTGCCCATCAATAGTTTGGTTTACATTCTTCAAAATATCTTCTTTTGTGTTCAGCAGAATAAAGATATTCATACAGGTTTGGAATATCTTGAGAGTGAGTAAATGATGACAGAGTTTTACATTTTGGGTGAACTATCCCTTTAACGTGTCTCTCCAGATTCACTGAGCTGGTCTGAGCTGCAGAGGTTTCTCCAGCTGTTTGTGTTTGAGAGCATGATTTTGACTGCGGTGGATGAGGACGGCTGTATTAAAGGTTCTCAATCGAACCTTTCAAACCCCACACCATGGGACAACCCTGTTGAATTCACCAAACACCTGTATTGGAACAGCAGAAAACCAGGTGAGGTACCAGCACTAGAGCAGCCATTACAGTTTACTTCAAGTTATGCAAATACATTTAATTTCTAAACAAATATTCTAAAGCAGTGTTTAATTGTAAACATTATTTTAATTTTTTTGAAGGATCTGCAAAAAACTATGCTGGGATTGACAAACCACCGGTATGACTGAAGTTTTTAATTTAAAAAAAGCTGCAATTTGAACATTATACAAGTAAATGAAACATTTTTCTTAACACTATCGTTAGCAAGTGATTGTTTTTGAATATCCTAATAACTTAAATAGGATAATGAAGTGAGTGTAACAGATCTCCAGAAGACCTTGATTCGTCAGCTGGGACACTGGAACTTTGTAGAAAAGCACAGTGCTTATGTTTTCCCCCAGGTATCTTATAATATTTTTGCAATATAGTTAATATAATATATCATTCTAAATGCAATTCAATATTTTGAAAATGTATGAGAAGTTAATTAAAAAATGACAGATCATTAATCTCTCCTCATATTCAGGTCCTCCAGTCTGCATCTGAGACTTATAGATGTGTGGACACATTCCACTGTAGCAGAGACAATGCCACATATGTCATCTGCCACAATCCCATGAGCCCTCAGAGGAGTTGCAAAGAATTCTGGGATGCATTACTTCACACAGATGTGGGCTTTAGGTAGTTTGTCTCATCTTAAAAGTTGTACATGCCAATTTATTTCAGAATGTAATTGCTACATTTATTTAAAATTTTAAAAATAGTTATATATTATATTATGTTATACTATAATCATGTAGGAACTATTTGGAGTATGTGGCAGACTCAATCAGTGAATGGACCAGACAGGAAGAGGAAAAATGGCTGATGGAGCAGCAGAAGAAAGAGGCAGAAAGAACTCCCATCCAAACCCCTTCAGAGTCTGACAGAAATCAAGGCAACATATTCATATCTAATGTCTAATATATGTGTCTTTGAGCAGTATCCTGTAGTTAACATATCTCTGCATCAAATATATTTAAAAAAAAATATGTTACTATGGATATAATGATGTAACATGTTTAAAATTGAATTTCTTTCTTTTAGACTCTCCAGTAAAGTCCCCATTCTCAGATATATTAGAACCATATGTAAGAGAGGATTCTCTCAAAGTAAGCTGAGACATATAAATATAAACATATGAATATTTTTGTTATTCACATTTTCAGATTGCATGATTCTTATTCTTGTCCTTGTTGGCATGCATTTACTTTAGGCATGGAAAATCGAGCAGGATAGATTAAGGGAGGAGGAGCAATCCAAAAAGACCAAAAAAGAAAAAGGTGGAAAAGCAACACCAAAAGTAGAAGAGCGAATCGATTCTGTAAAGGAGAACAAGAAGACGTCACAGTCCTCAAAAAAGAATAGAGACACCATGTCCAAAACACCCAGCTCGGCTACTAGAGACAAAACTAGAGATGTTCCGGAAACACCCCAAGAACCAGCAAATGAGAGAAGAACAAATGTCTGAAAAATATATTGCCGGATTAAATTATTTAATCTAAATTTAATGGTGCTTAATTTTAAATGACCTGGCAAAATGTGTGTGTTTCACATAGGTATTCACAGGCTACAGTTTAAATGGGAAACTGGTGCAGGTCACTGGCAAAGTTCAGTCTCTCTTTCCCTGTGATGGAGGACAAATAGATGTGGAGAGTTTTCACTTCACACAAGGTTTGACAAATCAAACAGGCAAAAATGCACATGCAAAAATACACATTTGTTTTGTTATGTTAGAGCTTCTTATATATAACTTTTGTTATTTTCGATTTTTTGTTATACCTTATTTATACGATTGGTTCCATCCTTAGGATTGGCACAAGTGAAGGTATGTGTGAAGAAGGATGGCCATCACTTCTACACAAACATTTCAGAGAGAAAAAAAGAAGGCAAACTAAAGGATATTGACATGGTTAGTAAACAAGGTATGTATTGCAAACGTAATGTAACACTATTTTAAAGTTGTTGTTTTTTGCATGAAAACAAGCAACTTTAAACAAGCAACTTTATATATATATTAATCCACTTGTCCCGGACAAGCGTTAATGCAGAGCCCTATATATATATATATATATATATATATATATATATATATATATATATATATATATATATATATAGGGCTCTGCATTAACGCTTGTCCGGGACAAGTGGATTTTTTGAAGTGAAAAAGAATTGTACTTGCCCGACGGTGTAAATTATTTAATTTTATTCTTAACAGCCTTTATAGTGTCTTAATTTAATTTAATGTATTGATCAAATTTAACAATATAAAATTAAACCTGAAGCATAGCCTATATTTAATAAGATTAGGGGGAAATGCCCTTTATAAAAGGTAAAAATATCACAAATTTGTAATGATTCAATAAAAAAATAAAAATGCAAAAATATGCAGATTTAAATATGTCAAAGCTGAATGAACACTGGTAAGAATATTGCTTCAGAATAAATTATAGTTACAACACACACACACACGCGCGCAAAATTAAAAAAAAATATCGAACTTTTTTCCGGACAAGCACATTTTTTACTCAGACAAGTGAATGAACGATTTACTTGTCTGAAGGACAAGCAGATGAACATGCTTAATGTCAAGCCCAAATATATATATATATATATATATCTATATATATATATATATATATATATATATATATATATATATATATATATATATATATATATATATATATATATATATATATATATATATATATATATATATATATATATATATATATATATATTTGCACATATTGTTTTGCCCAATTCAGCCCCTCTTGGAGTCAAACCAGATTGTGAGACAGAGAAATGTGGCTCTTTTTATGCTGTACTGGCCAATGGCATTCAACTCTCCTTAAGTCACAGCAGCCTGAATAAAACAAGATGTCAAACTCTCCATCCCACTGTGCCCAGTGCCTTCTGTACAGACCAGCAGGAACAGGTGAATGGGCAAAGAATAATAATGGAAAAATGTTAATTAGTTGATTAGTGTTAGTTTTGAATGCAATAACATTTTTTTTTAGCTGATTACCATAACTAAATAGCCATATTCTCCTTCACAAATGTTTCTGAGGTACCTGAGGTACACTGTGAGCCGATGAACGCTTCCTCTCCTCCACCATTCCTCAATCTGTATGTATCACTTCCCAACGGACTAATTCTGCATTTCGATTTTGAGGACTCAGCAGGTGAGATATTTTTTATTGGCATACATAAATAGCTTGAGCACATAAAATTCATGCACCATAAGATTCATTCTTTTGATGCAGTACATTTTCATGTCTCTAACTTATTTCTTAATATAATGAATAAAAGATGTAATTCATATTAGTCTTATTTTATCATTAAATACATTTTTAAATAACTTAAAAAAGGTACCACACAGCAGGAATGACCCATACAAAACATAATTTGTAGTTTATATTAATCATTGCAAAACATCAACAAAAATGACTATAAATGACGATTTTAATAGGCTTGATGTTAAGATTATTTATAGTTTCCCTCACACAGCACAGCACAGAGAGCAGCTGTAAGGTCTTATCTGTTTGTTTTTTTAGATGGGGAATCTTGTGTCCGATCTCTTCTGATACGACAGAGGTTTTATAATGCAGGGTCTAGTTCAGACCTGACCCCAGACTTCAGCATACACACTGAGGTCTCCAGGGTCATCACCATCACAGGGACTGTCATCAAACACAAGAGAAATGGATCTACTGAGGTATTCACATAACACTGATAATATAGCACACTATACTAATTAATGACATAGTATACAGAATATATGTGTATGTGTGTTTGTTTCAGGTCCTGTTTGCAGACGGTACAGTCAGTACAAGTCCAGACTCTGGACCAGTGTGTGTGCTGCTTCTACACAAGCCCTTAAAGGAGGCGGAGCCTATCAAAGAGCCGACAGTGGACACCAAAGACACTAAAGACAAGAAAGGTAATAGCAAACACATACACATTTCTTTGAATATTGAAAACCTCTATGGATACTGATTTATTTATTCACACTGTATACACTACCATTATAACGTTTGTGGTCAGTAAGATTTTTTGCTGCATTTATTTGATCAAAATATAATAAAACAGGAATAGTATGAAGTGTTTTTGTGTTTAAAAAGAACAGTTTTATATTTTAAAATGTAATTTATTACTGCTTTGGCAAAGCTGAGTTTTCAGCGTCATTACTCCAGTCTTCAATGTCACACAATCCTTCAGAAATCATTCTAAAATGCTGATTTTATTGCTTTTATTATTATTATTATTGTTGTTGTTGTTGAAAACAGCTGTGCTGCATAATATTTTAGTGTAAACATGATACATTTTATACATTCATGAACAGAAAGAAAAAAAAACGAAACCGGCATATATATATATATATATATATATATATATATATATATATATATAT
This sequence comes from Pseudorasbora parva, assembly GCF_024679245.1. Classification (NCBI taxonomy): domain Eukaryota; kingdom Metazoa; phylum Chordata; class Actinopteri; order Cypriniformes; family Gobionidae; genus Pseudorasbora; species Pseudorasbora parva. Next base: position 36,606,280 of record NC_090184.1, read on the forward strand.
ATATATATATATATATATATATAACTGTTCTTTGTACAGCACAGTGGTCAAATTTTGTTGTGTTTATTTGTGTTTTATAAATAAATAAATGAAATTATATATATATTTATTTATTTATTTTCTGCGACTTTTGATCAATAATGCATTCTTGTTGAATAAAAGTATTAATTGCTTTAAAAAAAAGAATGATGACCGCAAACTTTTGAACAGTAGTGTACATGAATGAAATCTCCACCGTTTGTTGTTCACAGGCAAGGCTGATTTTAAGGTAAATATAGAGGATGAGCAACAAATCTCCATAGAAAATGAAAAACCAAAAAACTATCTTGAGATTACTGGAGGCTCTTGGACCACCACCACCCCCTCTGGGCTCAGAGTTGCCTCTGTAGGAGGGAGGGAAGTCGAAGAGCAGCCGATACTGGCCTATCACGCTACAGATCCCTTTAGCGGGACAGTGAGTGCCTCGTCAATCAAAACTAACTTCTTCTTTTCTGTCAATAGATGATTGTTGTAATATAAATGTTTCGTGTGTAGGTTGTGGTCACAAGAGAGGACAAAGTGTTGTCTGTGTTGAAGAAAGATGGAACCGTGATAGTAGATCACGCAGATGGAACACGTATTACCACCTTCTACCAGCAGAGGGAGCTGCAACAACATCTGCTGTCAGGTGCAAGGGTCTTCACGCTGTACAAATAGCTCATACAGTGTTGGCAGTTACGTAAGTGTCTAAAATCTGATTTCAGAAGAAAAACTGGTTAGGGTGGAGAAAGCTGAATTTGCAACGGTAATAATGAACTGCGATAGAAGAACATGTGATGTTTTATTCGGGGATGGCACTTCAATAAGCGCAACTGCTAATGGATCATATAAAGTAAGAAGACGGATGGAAGAATATGTTTGAAATGTGAAATGAGTGAACATCTTTTGTAAATACTCTCTCTGTCACTATAGATTTATCCTTGTGATGGTGGTATCCTCCTTATTGATAAAGATGGTGGAGTGGTGTACACACCTCATCAGTCCGAAGAGGGAGCAGAGAAAGACACACTAGGCCAATATGTGATGAACCACAGAGCAGATGTCCTCTGTCATGTGACGGACCCCAAGGGGAACTACTTTCAAGTACTTTCCATAATAATGTCTATATAGTTAACATTAAATGTGTCACATTTTTGATCTGATATCATATTAATAATCTTGGTCATGGAAAACCTTCAAAATTGTGATTTTTACATGACAGGACAGTCATATAAATGTCTATAGTGAAGGGAAAAAAAAAATTTATATATATATATATATATATATATATATATATTCATTATTATTTTATTTATTTATTTATTTATTTATTTATTTATTTATTTATTTATTTATTTATTTATTTATTTATTTATTTGGTACCTTTTTTTTTTTTTACCAGAGTGTATCTGTCAAAAATATTGAAAATAGTTATCCATAATTGAAAATGAAACTGATAAATTAATTAATTAATTAATTAATTAAAATGAACCTAAATTTAAGTTTTAGTAATTTTGTTATGTGCTTTTCTATATAGTATTCGATATAGTATTCTATCTATTTATATATATATATATATATATATATATATATATATATATATATATATATATATATATATATATATATTTTTTTTTTTTTTTTTTTTAAATCAGCCTTGGCAAGTACTAAAATTACAAAAAATTATTTAAAAAATATATAGAATACTATATAGAAAAGCACATAACAAAATTACTAAAACTTAAATTAAATTTAAACTGAAAATATAAAAATAAAAGCCAACTCAAAATAAAGGTACATTGCTATAACTGGGGCAGTACCCTAAGGTACAAAACCTTAAAGGTACTAATACACACTCTTGAAGTCCTGATATGTACCTTTTAATGTACTCATATGTACCATTTAGGGGTGAGTACACTGTCAGAAAAAAAGATACATTGCTGTCACTGGGGCAGTACCCTAAGGTACAAAACAGAAAAGGTACTAATATGTATTTTTAAGGTACTACTATGTACATTTAAGGTACTAACTCGCACTCTTAAATTACTGATATGTACCTATTAAGGTACCTTATTTTCTGAGAGTGTAAGGTATAAAGATTTGAGTAAGGTATAAACCAGTGACAGCACTGTACCTTTTTTTTCTGAGAGTGTAATAGACTTGTTTCCTAGTCATTCTGAATAAAACCCCAGAACATGTTAATGCTATGTGCAGGTCAGTGCAGATAGTCAGATCACCGTCACGACTAATGGACCAGAAATGAGAGAGACAGAAATAGAGATTCCTGATCCTAAAACAAACCCACCCAGGTAAGTCCCTAAAAACACACACCAACGGTCACTTAAAATTAAAGGTATAGTTCACCCAAAAATGAAAATCCTGACATCATGTACTCACCCTCAAGTTGTTCTTTCTTGCCTTGCCTTCTTCTGTTAAACATTAAGAAAGATATTTTGAAGAATGTTGGTAACCAGACTCGGTAATATTTTCTCTCTCTATAGTATTGTGGTGGACTAAATATATATTTAAAATAGTACGATTTTTTACATATTGTGCCTTTAAATTTTCTAATAAATCGTCCCCAAACTCTTGAAAAGTAGTGTATACATTGTATTTTATTTGCATTCATAGTAAGGAATGAAAAACTTTTTTATTTATTTTAAGTTGTAACTTTTTTTTAAAACTTTTTTGACTTGTTAAAAAAAATGTTTAAGGTTGTTTGTGGTACATGAGGACGGTTCAGCCTCAGAGCTACTGAGAGCTCAATATGTGGAAGATCTCCTACAGAAGGCTTACTGTGACTCTTCTATCGCCGTTCTCACTGACCCAATACCAGACTCACAACGTGAGGACAGTTGCCATTCATTCTGTGCATTATGTTACCTTTAGAGTCTGTATTTTCAACATCAATCCATTTGATATGATGTTTAAGGCAAGTTTGCGTAAATACAGCAATTCAAATATCCCAAGTGTTGTTCAACCGTTTTGACTTCTCTTCAGAATCATTTGGCATCACTCTGCTAAAGCCCTGCCGAGAGATCAGCACTCATTGGCTCTCATCCAACGAAGATGATGACATCATTCCCACCAACCTCAAATCCAGGAAATGGGAGTCATTCCCAGCATTTGAGGTAATTTGTAATCAATAGGTGTTCTATCTTAGATGGAAACTTTCTTGTAGTGTTAAATTTGGACCTGCTTATAGGAACAAACTAATGTGTTTTATATTTTCAAAACAAATCCACATTAAATATCCTTTTTTTTTGCTCCCAAACATGTTTAAACGTGTTTGTGTTTGAGTATGCAGTGTGAATCATTTATAATGCTTTGATGATTTGTTTCCATCTCTGGCTCTTAGAAGAAGACTCCAGGCCCCCCTTTTGGGACCACTCTTGGTTGTAGCCTCGAGTTAAAGGAGAAACCCTTGAAGTCTAGTTCCATCGGCATTCAACCGGTTTTGGAGTGCCCTGACGTACTACTGGTGCGTCAGATTACTCAGCATCCACCTGTCACTGAACCACTGCGCAGGAAATTTCAAGAAAAAGTCAAGGTGATCTAATTCCTGTCACATATAATAACTGAATGTGATATGTTTCTTTTTCAGGATAACCTTTTTTAACCTTCCTGTGTTAATATAGTGTGTCATTCAAACCACAATATTACCAGACCCCATTACTGTTCTCTTTTCACTTCCCTTCAACCTAATTTGTTCTGCAACTGACCAGTTACTAAATGTGAAAAAGAAAAAAGAAAAAAAAAGAAAAAAGGATTTTACCTAGTGGTTTGAATTTTAAACTGTATATCCATGCCTATTTATATAATACTATAATTACTATTATATATAAAAACATTTATAAAAAAAAACTGACCTGAACATAGCAGCAGTTCCTTTAAGTCCTGTAAGTTGAAAGGGAGGGCCTCCATGGATCGGACTTGTTTGTTCAGCACATCCCACAGATGCTCGATTGGATTGAGATCTGGGGAATTTGGAGGCTTTGCTTTGTGGCAGGACGCATTATCCTGCTTTCATGAAAGGGTTTACATGGTCTGCAACCATGCTTAGGTAAGTGGCACGTGTCAAAGTAACTTCCACATGGATGGCAGAACCCACTGCCTCCACCTGCTTGCCTTCTTCCCATAGTGCATCCTGGTGCCATGTGTGCAGCCCCATAGACAACAAACTGCGATGCACTGTGTATTCTGACACCTTTCAATCAGAACCAGCATTAACGTCTTGAGCAATTTGAGCTACAGTAGCTCGTCTGTTGGATTGGACCACACAGGCCAGCCTTCGCTCTCCACGAGCCTAGGCCACTGATGACCTTGTCGCCAGTTCTCTATTGTTCCTTCCCTGGACCAATTTTGATAGATACTGACCACTGCAGTCCGGGAACACTCCACAAGAGCTGCAGTTTTGGAGATGATCTGTCATCAGCCCATAACAATTTTGCCCTTGTCAAACTTGCCCAAATCTTACACTAATGCCCATATTTCCTGCTTCTAACACATCAACTTTGTTCACTTGCTGCCTAATATCACACACACACTAACAGGTCTTGTAATGAAGTGATAACAACTGTTATTCACTTCACCTCATAATGTTATGCCTGATCGATGTATATTCTAAAATATATTTAAAAATATAGCTAATAATGTTATTTTTCACTCTATGGGTTTAATCAAACAGGCATATTTGGAGCAGCTGCTACAGAGAGAGAATCAATGGGAGAAGATGCAGTTGAAGGACCTTCGGACAACAGAGGAGAAGGTTCATCAGAATGATCTACTGCAGCTTGTACTGGTCAGACAAGATCCAAAGTCATATTTTTAAAATGATTTAATGAATTCAGATGTCTATATGCTAGCTTGGCTTAAATCCATTTAAACTTTATGTTTGTTTTAGTCCCTGCCTGATGCTGTAGATCCTCCAGTTGAAATGGAGATACGGTCAGGTGAGCAAATGTATTTATTATAACATAAATTCTAAATGTTTAATTATGATTATAAAATAGTATTTCATACTTAAAGAAAGAAGTTAAAGGGATAGTGCACGCAAAAGTTAAAATTCTCACCCTCAAGTTGCTCTAAACCTGTATGAGTTTCTTTCTTCTGTTGAACACAAAAGAAGATATTTTGAAGAATGTCGGTTAAGAAACAGTTACCGCTCCCCATTGACTTCCATGGTATTTTACACTATGCTATAGAAGTCAGTGGGCTCATCAACTTTTCGGTTACCAAAATTCTTCTAAATATCTTTCTTTATGTTCAAAAGAAGTAAGTACGTCATGCAGATTTAGAACAACTTGAGGGTGAGTAACTAATTGTATGAATAATAACACCAATATTTTAACATTTCCTTTTATTTCAAAAATAATAATCCACAATGTTGTTTAAATTAAGAATTTTGAGAGTGTTAAAGATCAGCAATAAAAAAGTGAATATATGATTTTTAGCTCTGTTAATCGCTGTCAATGGTCTCACATTAACTGATTGTCTGTTTTTGTGCTTGTCTCAGCTGATGTGGCGTCTCTCTACACTCAAGCAGTGAGAGCAGCTCAGCGTCCCCACAAACTACAGGAAAAGACAGAAGAGAAAGTTTGGTTGTAAGTGGTAATTGTTCCTCATTCACTACAAATGCAATTTTATGAGAGTTATTAAAAACATGCTTATCACTCAGCATTTTAGTGGGTACATTTGCTTAGCCAATAGACTAGAATTCATAGATAAAAATAGACCACAGATAAGCGTTACCGTTAGTGAAAGTAAAAAAGCGTGAGGCGTGACTAATTGCACTTCTGTTTAACAGCGTCAATAAAAAGAAGCAAAAGTCACTGTGGGAAACCAGGGTTAACCAGAACAGGTAAACAGTTATTCTGTTCCACCGCTTTTGGTTTCAGAAGCTCAAAGCAGGTGATGCATACATTTTTTGTTTATCCAACCTTCAGGCAAGAACTCCGGGAGCAGAAAAGACACCGAAACGCACTCAGACACCATATTGTTACTCCATACTTTCACCCTGAGCAGAAGGAAATGTCACTCTTTACAGATGAGACGTCTACAACCATTTGAATATTTATGGAGAGCCGAATAGCATTCACCTCATCTGATTATTTTTGTCTTTTTTTTTTTTTTTGTTCAGAGCAGGAATTCCTACCTTTGTTTTTGAGTCAAACCTAATTGACATCAAATATTTACTTGAAAAGAAGGCTATCATCATTAATTAAAACTATCCTGTTGATTGAAATAATATTAAAATATTAGTAGAAAAAACTTTGCCTTGGTAATCAAATCAAATAATAATTGGAAATAAATAAAAACTCAAACTAAATTAAACCTAAATAGCAATATAAAAGACCTAATACATTGAGGTATGGTATATAGTATATAAAATAAGGTATGACCTAATATTTCAATAATTAATCAACAAAGCATTAAAACAGAAATGTTGGTTTAATTTTGGTTAATTGTTGTGCAGGTTAACAAATAAATATTTAGTATTTTTAAGTGATATAATTTGAATGTTTGTATTATTTTCATTATAATTATTAAGCAATGTTTTATCATAAATATTAGCTGTTCCGTGGAAGAAGAAAAAAGTGGGTGTGGACGAAAATGCTTAGTAAGCAACATGTGGTAAAGAATAATTCAGCTGATGTCACATAAGGACTGCACTTGCTGTCCCTTGTAAACCAGGCTGTGCACTTATTTTAAAATTGCAATTAAAACCACAAATTATAACCTTTCAATGATGGCAATATTTTTACAATCTCAGACTTCTGTAGATGCACCTGTTACAGGCCTAATAAGCATTAGTGTTTGAAACAAGGAAATCCCCTCACTGCTGTAAGGCAGTCCGCTTCGGTTCTTCTGTTGCGTGAACACTTCCTCTAAGTGAAAGCAGAAGCGGCAAAGCAATTCAAGACTCATACACCAAAGCAAACACCGGCAAAGCAGTTGTACAAAGACTGGGAGAGGACAAAGGCAGTGAAAAGAATCACATGGTAGTGAGGAGATGACTAGTTCCAGGTGGTTCAAGAGAAAATAAATAGAAATAGAAGAAACTGGTTCAGCAGGTAGACCAGCATGGGACGTCTTTTTTTCTGTGGACCTGTTTGCTAACACGCTGAGGTGATGTGGTAAATATTTAATCAAATCAAACCGAGGATTTCCAACCTTCTCAAGCTACAAATCGGAGAGGCACAGGAGCGCGCTCACAAGGTAAGTCACCTTGAACACACTGTGTTTTTGTCCTACAAGCCACATGAGTGTGATATCCTTTGATGTCCTGTAATGCTTGCTTTCATTTCGTAGAAACACCTGTTAGACGTCAGTTAACAGCACGAAAGCTATTGTAAATGAACAAGATGTGTTTGAAACTGAATGTGTTTCAGTTTCAAACACTGAATGTGTTTGATGTGTTTATTTAATGATAAACAGGAAACATTAAGGAAATTAGTAGTAAACCTCTATTGAAATACCAAAAAATGTAGAGGCAGTAATACATACACTGTATCAGTGTGAAGTTTTTATCTGCACATAAATTCTGTTTGAAGGAAATTTATGAAAATTTCACATGCAAAATTAACAATTTGCCTATTTTATGTGTTGCATTTCTGTAGAAACACATAAGTTACAGGAAAAACTAGTAAAGTCAAACAAGAAAAGTGACTGATTCAATGGATCTATACAAACATAAAAATATATAAAAATCTTTGTTGTAATTTACTTGAGCTATAGATGACTCTCAACACAAGGTTTTGTTTTTTGCTAAGTTTCCTGTAGTGAAAACAGCAAAAATTTAACAACTTCCTCTTAAAGGGATAGTTCACATTAAAAAATTTTTCTATATACTATGGAAGTCACTGGGGACCAGCAACTGTTTGGCTACCCACATTCTTCAAAATATCTTCTTTTGTGATGAAGAAAGTACTTTAGAATTTTAAGAATATCAGAACTTTTTTGGGTGAACTATCCCTTTAAGAACACATTGTAGTGTTAATGAACTGGATGCTTGCTGTACAGACTGTAGTGAACTAAGGATTGTTTAATGTTGCATGATCCCAGATAACATCCCCCCCCCATAATATTCTTGCTAGCATGTCCAAATATATAAGCTTGTTTCTTTACAGTTTTTAAAACTATGGGAAATAAGAAAGAAACACACAGTAACTTCATTCATATAGTACTGCATTGCCCTCTAGAGGTTGTAAAGAGACTGTAAAGAGGTTGTTGTAAAGGAATCTACCTTGGTAATTGTATGACCAGATCAGTTTTCATTTTATTATAAAAATAACAACACTAGGGTGTAATTAAATAATTGTATCATGATCAAGCGCCAAATTTTACCCACCTTTGCCCCTGCCGCGCTGAACAGCCCTCCTGTACAGAAAGGAGAAACTACCATTAAATAATAACCTGCTGCTTTAAGGGAAAGGTGCGTACCGCACGTGTCGATGCTTGTCTGCTGACTGACATGCCGCTGCGCTGCTTCCAGTCAATAGCACTACTCAAATTCCTATTCAGTTTGTATCAGGGTTTGTAGTTCTGTGCTTAGTGAAATCTGTATGCATTTACATGCACTTTAAAAGCTCAATGTCAGTCGTGCCAGCCTAAATCGTACCAGTTCTGTAAACAGGACTTTGTAACACGTCTTCGTCCAGCATGGTGTTCTGCGCATGTTCAGAAAGCCAGTGGCGTATGGCGACGAGCAACACATTTCACAAAGCCCCTGGCCCTGTTCCAAATGACACACCATGTGCACTTTTGGTCTTGTGGACTTATAATGGCCATTGCATGCGCGTGTCCGTTAAGTCCACAAGACCGTAAGGTGTCCCATTCGTCATTTAAAACAGCTGAGCCCGCGAGTTTGCTGGGTTGACAACTTTTAAGTTTAGTTTGGAGTGAGATTTTTTTTGTTGCGGTTGGGTGGGGTGTGTGTGTTGGGGGTGATGCTTTCGATATTGATTCAGTATTTATATGTAGCCATATACTACTGTACATAATAAGGAAAAAAAATGTTTGTCGTAGCACTATTTTCAACGTTTCTTGGGTCAAATTATTCATTACTATTCATTCGTGTGTGCTTATAAGTATCATAAGTAGGCTATCATTAAAATATTAGAATGCAAGTTATTAACGTTGTAAATTTTCACATTTAAATAAATCTAGTGTTATATCTAAATATTTATTAGAATGCAAAGACTGCAATACTTTTTGGAGCAACTAGATTAGATACATGTATATTAAAGAAAGAGCCATCTGGCACTGGGTAATGGCATTACAAATAAACATGATTATTTTTTTAGCCACAAAATGACTCTAATTTGCCTCTTTGAATTGGAATTCTCTATTTTAACCTTAATTACTACACTAATTGTAATATAAATAAGAAAAATATTAGAAGAAAAATATTTAAAGTGGTCATTTATTGACAATAATTATTGCACAAATAGTGTTTAGTACCAAAAGATCTCCTCCCAAAATATACAATAAATATTATTGAACTAAAATATAGAACATGTATTTAATTGAAAAAAGTTACGGTGTATGGTCACATTTGACCATCAATGAGTATTAGTGTGACTAACTAATAACATTAATGTTAACAATGTTGCAGCATCTCTCATTTTCCATAATAAAACGATCCTGTAAAAATGGCTGACTTAATAATCAATGCAAACTAACACTATGCTGTACTGTTTACCAAAACTTGCTGCAAACATCTGTATAGTGGAACTTGTGTATCCGCTTAAGCCATTCAAATGCATTGACACAGCGCTGGAAGTATGAGCGCTCTATGACACGTGACTTTGCGCGCCGCCGGGAGATGAGAGCATATGCCGCAACTTTTCAACGCCTCTGGGCAGGGGCGTGGGACTGGGGGGATAAAGGGTACTGAGTAACCAGGGCCCGAGGCAGAGGGGGGCCTTAGAAGTCAGTTTTCTATACATACACATACATGGTACGGGGGCCCAGCAAGATGGTTTGTACCCAGGGCCCAAAATTTGGTGCTACGCCCCTGCCTCTGGGTTTAACATTACGCCACATTAGCGCCAAAACGCTATTGTTTGAATTTCATATTAAAACTCATTAAAAAATTTAAAAGCTTATCTTTGTTTAATAGCAAAAGCAGGTTTGGCAATTTGCCAAATGCGTGAGAGTTAGCAAGTAGCAACACAGTGTGAGCTACGCAGAGGACTTCTGCCCGGCAGTCAAAGCGGCATTACGTTGTGAAAGTGCGGACTCAGAGGAAGACCGTGAGGGTTTAGGGTGCCATTTGATTTGGGACAGGTCCACAATATACACTCCTGGGCTGGGACAGGATGGGCGTTTGTCAGCTGTAGACTGTAGTGCAGATTATAAAGGCTACAAATCACAGTTTACTTACAAGTCACAGTTTTGATGTCCTGTAAAGAGCACATTTAGGCCTTTTCAGAAATAGCAAATGTTTGTCCATTAACCATGACAACAATTTCTCCTTGATGACTGACATTCATTTAGTGATCAAATTTAGCACATTATGTCATAAATCACCATCTCAGGAAAATGGGGTTTCTAATCAAAATATTACTTTCTGATACAAAACGGCATTGATTTCAGACATGTCACTGTATGACACCAGGACATGTTTATCAGGCACTTTGGGAGACACAAGAGAATGATTACCAGATGGTAGCTAATAGCCATTGACTTCCATAGTGCCATAGGGAAAGGAATTTTAGCAATAGCATATTTCTATGAAATATTAGGTTATTATGGAATGTCATTATGGAAATGTTGCCAATTATTACACCAATTATTACACTTCTTTTTCATTAGGCTATGTTGCCCCAAGAATATTAAAGGGTTAGTTCACCCAAAAATGAAAAATCTGTCAATACTTACCCTAATGTCGTTCGACACCAGTACAACCTCAGTTCATCTTCGGAACACAAATGAAGATATTTTTGTTGAAATCCGATGGCTCAGACCGACCTTCATTGACACCAATGTCATTTCCTCTCTCAAGACTCATAAAAGGCACTAAAGACGTCGTTACAAAGCCCATCTCACTACAGTGGCTCTACAATCATTTTATGAAGCAACGGGAATCGTTTTCAAGCTCAAAAAATAACAACTAAATAACAACTTAATGGGCCAATTTCAAAACGAATGAATCGATTCGGGTCGTGTTCGAAACTTTGTTTTGAAATCGGCCTAAGTCGTGATTTAGTTGTTGTTGTTTTTTTGCACAAAAACTATTCTCATCACTTCATAAAAAGATTGTAGAGCCACTGTAGTGAAATGGGCTTTGTAACGACGTCTTTAGTGAATTTGATGGGTCTTAAGAGAGGAAATGACATTGGTGTAAATGAAGGCCTGTCTGAGCCATTGGATTTCAACAAAATTATCTTAAATTGTGTTCTGAAGATGGAGGTCTTACGGGTGTTGAACGACATTAGGGTAAGTCATTAATGACAGAATTTAAACTTTTGGGTGAACTAACCCTTTAATATGCAAATTTGATATGACTACCCATTTATGGCCATTTTACCCACCTATTGCATAAAATTAAATGGTATATCATGTAAATTAAATGGTAAATGGTATTAAATGGTATATCAAATAATTCCATATGTTGTCATTCATTCCATGCACTGTAAGGTTTAGCTTAATTATATTTTTATAACTTAAAAAGGGAGTCTGTTATGTTACATAGTTAAATTAAAGTAATAGTTGACATACAAATTAAAATTCTTTTAATTACACTTTATTTTGTTCAAAAAAACCTTATAACTTTTTTTTGTCATAAAATACAAGTGATAGTTATTCCAAAAGTCCAAAACAACCATGACAGCAGACAGTATATATGCCTTGTGCCTTGTTTTACTGGATATTTTTGCCATAATTACCTTGGCTGAACAATCCCTTTAACTAAAAGTTCAAACTAATCCTGAAAAAGCATTGCCACCTGGTTCAGGTGCTTCCAAATGAACATGCTTTTTTCCAGTAAGTGTCTTTTTAGGGTCTGAGTGTGTTTTTGGTGTGTGAGACATGCAGGAACATCTGTTTGCTAAGCCTTCTTTAAAAGAGAGTTGCATTCCTCAGAGCTACAGTATTCCTGAGTCAACATCATACCTTTCACAAGATAATTTGAATGTTGATTCGGGAGTATCCTGATCTGAGGTCAGATCTTGTGTAGATAAAGAGACAAACAACTGGACAAACGGGGATAAAGGGGGTTTGAGATCAATTTTGGCCAGCTAACAAAAATATGTTATAAGAATGTTTTGCTAATGTGCCCAATAAGTTATGAAAACATCATTGCTGAATGTTCTCTGAAACCATCTGAAACAAGTGGTAACATTTAAAAACCATTAGACAAATGTTCAACTAAAATGTTGCAGAAAAACACTTCAAGAACAATGTATAAATAGCATTTTGTGCTAACATTTTGAGAACATTTAAAAACCAATGAACAAACATTCTATTAACAAACGAAGAATGTTTGTTGAGACCCTTGCCAAAGTTTTGAGAACATTCCCTGTTAGCTGGGGAAGAGCTGTAGTAGGATAATAACAGTGTAGTGTGAAAAGCTCAGATGTCATCTACTGTCTCACCACATTCATTACATGATGAATGGCCTTTAATTTTGAGTAATAAGCGAGTAAGAATGAGTGCTGAGTGAATGGAAGAGTTAATGATTGATTGATGTTTGAAGGAGGAATCAAGGAATCCCTTTCCCAGCAATCGGCAGTTCTGATCTGAGCCATAAAGGATAGAAAACCAGGATTCTTTGACACCTTCATTTTTCCAAAAATCTTTATTTAGCCATCAGCGATTTGACTAAGTTCTATTAGCCTATAATAAGAGATCTTGGACAAAAAGGGGAATGGAGAAAAATTTCTGAAATTATGGCACCCAACAACAACTACCCCACTCTCTGAATCTGAAATAAGATAAAGGAGCTCCTTAAAGTCCAAATCTGCACTAGGCTTGAACAACATATAAAAGTCATGAAGTGCATCCTCAGAATATTCCCACATAACTGCTGAGATGGAGTCACTGGGGCAACAGGAAGACCTACTGCTGACCTGAGGTCATCCTGTGGGGAATACAGTAAGCTAAAAAAAGACCCGGAGTATACTAACGACCACGTCTTACACGAAAACATGGCAATAAATGTATGGGAGAGATCAGGGATTCTTATTAAACATTACAGAACTTGATACAAAGCAAATTAACTAGGAATTTGTCATTAATTTATCATTAAATTATTAACAATAATAATACAGTGACAATGTTTCAGGCAGTTTTGTGATTGTATGTTTTTATAATTTTTTTAAAACAACATTTTGTTAAATTATACACCATTGTTTGGTTCATTTGAGCAAAAGTACAGTAAAAACTGTAATACTGTGAAATGAAATGTATTCCTGTGATGCAAAGCTGAATTTTCAGCATCATTACTCCAGTCTTCAATGTCACATGAGCCTTCAGAAATCATTCTAATATGCTGATACACTACAGTTACACTGAAAATATATATATTTTTACTGCTTGTTCAAATTGCTTAATTAAAATGAGCTAAAACAACACAATTGCTATACATTTTGTCCAAACTTAATTTGATTGTGTTTAATCCACTTAAATATAAGTCAAATTAAAGTCAACCGTAATCAATTTGTGTTGTGTTACATGAATGATTTGTGTTGCATTAACTGAAACTGGGAGGGGCTTGTTAGTCGCAGCATGATTTGCATATGGCTAAATCAAGAGCGAGGGAATGTTGTTAATTTATATGTAGAAGTGTTTTTTATGTATTTTTGCACAAGATGAGAAATAGGGAGACTTGATTATGTTTAATAGTTTAATAGAATCATCAGAACAATTTAAATGATTGTAGGTTACCATTGTGGAGAAGAGTGGAACATTTGCTTTGGGCAAATATATCTAATGGCATAATGGCTTTGCTGAAGGAGCTTTTAATGCTTAGCATTTAATATGCTAATGTGTGTTATTGCTAGCTAAAAGATTGTCAATTATAGCTAGAGCTACTATAAATCAGCTGTATAACATCAAAGCATATAAAATAGATGTGTATGAATAAATATATGAAATTTAATGTCTGAATCATGACAGGGAGTCATATAAAATTCACTTTGAAACTACTTAATTGAGTCACTTAAAATGTATTCATTCCATGATGTTGAAGTTGAACAAGTGAACAAATTATGTTTGTTTAACGCAATTGAGTCATATGGGACCGATGTACACAAATTCATCTAAATTCAATGCACATTTTTCAGTGTATATGAAACATATTATCAGTTGTTCAGTCATCTTTAATGTGTACAAAGTTCAAATATTTTGTAACATTAGAAATGTTTTTACTATGAATTTTTTATCAACTGAATAAGGTAAAAGTAAAAAGTATTTTTTATAGAGTATTTCAGTATAATTATTGCCTGATTAAATTTAAAAAAAAAGTATTAACCATTTAACAAGGCAAGGCAAGGCAGGTTTATTTTTATAGCACATTTCATACACAATGGCAATTCAAAGTGCTTTACATAGAAAGGAATTAAAATAGGGATAAAAATGAATAAGAAAAAGAATACAATGCACTGTCAGAAAAAAAGGTACATTTCTGTTACTGGGGCGGTACCCTAAGGTACAAAACCGAAAAGGTACTAATATGTACCTTTAAGGTTCTACTATGTACCTTTAAGGTACTAATTTGCACTCTTAGAGTACTGATATGTACCTTTTAAGGTACTAATATGTATCTTTTAGGGGTGAGTAAGGTACAAAGATGTACCTTTTCACTTTTGTACCTTAGGGTACCGCCCCAGTGACAGCACTGTACCTTTTTTTCTGAGAGTGGTAAAGAGAATTAAAAATAATAGAATGATGATAACCAAAGAAAATAACAAAGGTAAACGAAATCAGTTATAAAAAGAATTTAAGAAATGATGCATAGATAAGGTGATCAGTCGGACGTACAATGGCTCAGAGCTCATTCAGTAAATGCACAGCTAAACAGATGTTTTTTGAGTCTGGATTTGAATGTGGCTAACAGGTTTTTACTGATTTAGTTCCCCAATGTAGGTTTCTTTGTGTTAAATTATGGGTGTACAAACACAGAATTTATATAAAAATACTCTAATGAAGATTATTTTAACAAGCCATGGCTATATGTACATTAAAGTGAACATATATTCTGACTCAGCTAAGCGCTAACCATTACTCTCTTAAGACACCACAAGTCAGACACTTCCTGTGGTAACTTAATCTTAGACGTGTGAACATGTTGCTGTATGTCAGCAAAAGCAGTTAAAACTTTCACATCATTTCATTTTGTTAAGTTTCCTCCTCAATTGGTGTATGTGTGATGCCTCCTGTTTGAATATGCCTGCTCTAAGCGGGACTCGAACCCAGGTTTCTTGAGATCAGAGGAGTGAGGTTTACTCGAAAAGCACTACTAGCTGACCTCCGATACAATCACCCCCCTAAACCTCACTACTATCTGGGTCACGGCACCAATGTAACCCCTCCAGTTCAAACCTGCCCACTCTAAACAGGACTTGAACCATAGTCTGCCGGCATGAGGGTTGGACGCGCTAATATGGTGGCAAAAGACTACAACCCCTTGCGTCAGTCGCTAGAGCAACTCTTGAAATCAGATTTACTCGCAAAGCGACTGGTAACTGGGCTCTGTTACACATGGGCATGATGTATTTGTGAGGAACTTTTCATAAAATAGGAATATTTAATATCTCATAAATGTAACTGCAGGCCTAAAAAACGTGTTAGATTTGGCTTGAGGTTAATCATGTCGGTGATCTCTGCAGTAAAGGGTGTGTTGCGACTTCTTACTGAAGAACAGTTGTTGAGTTAATATTTACTTAAGGACCCAATGGACTATGACCTTGGTCCTTGGGAAAAAACTATGAAAGTTTCTCACATGTAAGGAACGACGACATAACGCAAGGCACGGTTTTCTCTGAAATATTTTTAGACAAATTGCAATGAATTTTCTTGCTTTATAGTACCTTAGATAATGTTGTTCTAAGGAACTTGATGAATAAGTGTGTGTACATGTTTTTTGTAGGTGGCACAATGGCATCATCCAGGAGAACATGGATGTTCTCCTCTTTGCGTTCCAAGAGTAAGTAGAGTTTATGTTTTTTTTTATAAATCAATTTTAATGCATATTCTTATTTTCTATTAATGCTATTAGCAGAAAAGGGTGCTCCAAATCACAATATTTTCACATTACACGGTCAAGAAAAAACTCCTGATCTTTTATTTGTCTCTTTGACTATTATAGCTAGACCGGATGATGGGGAAAATCCTTTCAGAAGGAGATTATTTTCTTCTTTCAGAGGTGAACGACGTAAGTTGCTCATTTTGCACACCTTTCTTTACCTAGCCAAATGTTCTCTGCTTTGTAAATAGACTGCCAGGTTAAAAGATAAGTGTACAGATGAATTAGCACACTTTAGGCACTAGTACAAAGTTCAGCTATCTGTTTTGGCCTACAGAAAGGTCTCAAGGACTAGAAGATGGTGTCTCTGAACTAGATAAGATACGGAGTTTCTCAGATGGAGGAATTGAGACCAACAAAGGTAAGACTTTCACCTTCTGAATTTGTTTGACTTTCATGCCAATGCATTTGTTCCGTCCTATCAGTTTGGGGTAGTCATGATATGGGCAATAAATGTGTTTCAGAACAGATCAATTCACACCGCATAGATAAAAATATGTTTGATGGATCAGTGGTAAACCAGTCGGCGTCTGATAGAGTTGGTCAGGGTTTGTTTTCAACTGACTAAACATGTTCACTCAGCGTTTGTCTATGTCTGGTTGGGGCAGTGTGAAAATGACAGTAATTTTTCATAAAATTATAAATCAAATGACCAACTTGTTTGTTGGTGTATGCTGCCAATTGTCTGTGTGGTGTGTGTTTGCCTATGAACTGGCTTATTCATAAAGCACTTGTGTTCAATATACACTGCAAACCCTAATGTGCTAAATAATGAATTAGTTTGAGTCGGCCTATATATAGTTGGCTACATAAAATGAGTCTATAACTCCTAAGCAAATAATGAGGGGATGGAACAACATGCCTCTAAGAATGTTCTTATGGATTACTATACCAAAGTGTTAACCTAAGTGAAGCTAGAAGATAGGACAACACAAGTAGCCTAGGCTATTATTAACTTAGCAACTTAAAAGTCTGACTAAAAGGAAAATCTTTTTTACAAGAGACACCACGGTCAAGAAGGCAGCAAATGTAATTTGAATGATTACTGCTGTCATTTTGTTACAAAAATCACCCAAGAGTACCTACAGTTAAATGTGAAAATAATTTCCCTCATGAAATATATACCCGAGTGATATTTCATGAGGACAAAGAAAACAATAAAATAATGTTCAATATAGTCAGTATTTTTTACAAGCTATATGTAAAATCTGACAAAAAACCCCACTATATTTATACACTTAAAATAACTATAATCCTCCAAACTGTAATTGAGAAAAACAATTCCCACTAAAAATGAGTCATCGGTTGAATCTTTAGTGATTATCCGCTGATCCGCTCTTCTCCCCCACTTCACTGACTCGGTTCGTTCGAACAGTTCGTTTCAATAAAACAGTTACAATGATTCACACGTTAGTTTGAGTGCTCTGTAGTTTTTCCACGTAACGTTACGTCCCCTCGTTTCTCCCCCCTCCTGGTATTTGTTTAATTAAGCTACTTATTACTATGTTTTCGATTACGTTTTATCAAGTAGGGTTGTTTTTCTTCTCTCTAACAGTCTAGTGATTCACAAAAGCTTTGCGAATAGGTTCGACTGAACATCCGTGAACAATTGATTCATTTCTCGTGAATCAGCAGGGGGCATACATGCTGACTGCGCGCGGCACAGACACGCATTCTCGGTTGTACCGTGATCTCGCGCCGTCCGTGGGAAAGACTGCCGTGAGACCACGACATAAATATTTACGCAAAGAGATTGGAACATGAATGGAATTACTAATGTCAAAAGAAGAGCAACGAAGGCAAACTCGCGTAAACACCGGAGTAAGTTCAATAACACTATGCTTGAGTGATTTTGTATAATCAAAATAACATGAATTGTTGAAATATTTATGTTCTTTTTAATGAATCCTATCTATCTATCTATCTATCTATCTATCTATCTATCTATCTATCTATCTATCTATCTATCTATCTATCTATCTATCTATCTATCTATCTATCTATCTATCTATCTATCTATCTATCTATCTATCTATCATCGTCTGTCTGTCTGTCTGTCTGTCTGTCTGTCTGTCTGTCTGTCTGTCTGTCTATCTATCTATCTATCTATCTATCTATCTATCTATCTATCTATCTATCTATCTATCATGTGCTGTATGACTGGTTGAATAGTTGCTGTCACAAAATTGCATAAGGGATATTGATGCTTGATTAGCCAGCATATGGAAAGATTCAAAAAAAAAATTTTTTCTAAGATTCTAGATTATAACAGCAGGTTTTGCAAGACTCTCTGGTGAAATGTGTCATGTGGGAAAGAGTAATTTACATTTGTTGAAATTACAATTTACACTACAGCTGTGAAAACCAACATCTTTGCCTAATAAACTGAATAAGCAAATGTGCAATTAATTAAATGTCATGTTCCGTCATTTCTCAGGTGTCTTTCTTCCAGGTGATGATCAACAAGATATGGGAGCAATGAAGAGATTCAGTACCTTATTTACATCCTTCCGTGGGAAAGGCAACAAAGACAGTGAGGAAATATTATTTTGAGTATTGCTTTATAATCTTTACAAACATATATCTAGCTACCGAATTAAATGTCTCAAGCTCCTTTTCTTATAAATTCAGTTGAATCATACACTATGTATGTTTTAAGTGCCAAAAAGCCCTTTTAATGAATACACAACAAACTCTGTTATCTTTAGCTGTGGTCACTTGTTTTATATTGCATATAAAAGTAGTTAACCTTGTCAAAACATTTCACCATGACTCATTCTCCAGCCTCGTAGTGTACGTAGCGTAGGGCAAAATGCCTAAAAGATTTAGAGTCCTTCAAACTGGTTTCGACTTGATTTGCTTGTAATGTGTTGTTCATTTAAAATTAATTTATGAAGTCACAAGGAAGTTCACAAAGTCACACGATTTGCATCTGTTCTTTAGTGCACTTCTTGTCTTTTCAGTTACGAGCAGAAGTTTTTGTTCTGCTGTGTATAGAAAGGCACATTGAGGGTTTCTATGGTGAGGCAAGTCAAGCTCGAACAAGACTTTCTGACTTAGTGGACTCCTGTGGTATTCCAGTCAGCTTTGTTTGCTCAGCGTTGGGGGAGGCTGCCAAAAAGCAGGCTCAAAAGGAAATGTTACGGAAATTCACAGAAGAGCTCCATCTTTCTCATTTCTTAATTAGTTTGGCTCAGCGTTTGAAGTGCTGTTTCTGAAGAGCCGCTCAAAAATCGGACCTTTACAAACAGTTGTTTTTTTTCTAGTATTTCCTCTGCGTTTACATGAAAACAGCCTCAGTAAATATATCACAGCAGCTAACCTATGTGTGTTTTTGTAGGAACTAGTAAGGAACCAGATCTACCTGTTAACACAGAGATCTTTCCCGTGGAAGAAAAGGCAAAGGAGCAGCGATACGCTAGCGGGCAATTCTTTTTCGAATATCTGGTGGTGGTTCGGCCTAAGAAGAACAAAGATGGGATGTATGAGCCACAGATCATCTATCAGTTCCCTAAGGTGATACAAACAAAACGTGTGAGCTCTGCATGCAGACACATGTAGCCTATAACTTCAGCTGGGAAAGAACGTGAATAAGCAACCGTGATTAGTTATAAGTGGGAACTTTTCTGAACTTTCTTACTCTTTTAGTACTTTCGTCGCATTGTATCAGCAACTATTTCTGTTCAATAACAATTTAATACATTTATACATTTTAGTACTACTTTATTTTACAGTGTACTTTTTACACAGGTTGCTCTAATAACTATTAATTATGCATAATTACATGCAACTAACCATAAACCAAATCCTCATCCTAACCCTTACCTTATAGTAAGTACATTATTAATTAATTAATTAATTATTAATTATTATTACTCAGTACTTAAATGCATAATTACACTGTAACACAGACGCATTCAAATAAAGTACAACCTAATTTTTTAATGTTTGTATTACATTTATCTTTTTAAGATTTAAATCGAACCTGACATACAAATGAGGAATGTTACAACAGATCATGATCCTGATTCCCAGCTAACGGAACGTTCTCAGAACTTTGGTTTATGTTCCTGCAATGTTTTGACCAAAGATGATTTCTAGTAATGTTAATAGAACGTTCATTTAAAGCTGTCTTGTTATCAATAATGTTAGCACAAAAAATTCTATATCGTTCATTGAATTTTTTTAAACGTTTGGGTTGGGACGGTCATCGAAATGTTTTTTTTTTTAGAATGTTCTGAACTTTCAAATATATAACATTCCTAATATTTTTGCAAAACGATCAAATGTAATATTGCCTTAACATTCGCATAACCAGAGAAGTAAAATGTAAAAAAAAATAATCTAAAAACGGGATGTATTAAATGTTTTCCGAAACAACATTTCATAACATCATATAATGGAAATGTTAGATTTTTTTCTTAGAAAATGTACTTATTATTATGGTTATTAGGAGCCGTTCACACGCGTTTTTGCATTCCACTGCATTTCTTTTCCATTGATTTTCTGTGCAAACATACCTTAGACTGATGTGTTTGACCTTTGCACTCGCATCTTTTGCAGTGTCTCACACATGACACAGGGTTCTAATAAAGCGGCGCTCAAATGAAAAGAAGCTAAACTTTTAAAAACACATCTCTAGACCTTGCAGGCGTTTTTTTCAGTTCCATTACGCTTTTAACCGCAAAAAAATAAAAACATTCTGTTTGAATGGAACCTTAGGGTTTTATTAGAAGTTGTCTTGTGTCTTAAGGTGTTTTTTTAAGATTGTAAAATTGAAGTTTGGAGTGAAATTTGGTTGTTTAGAATCATTTTATTTAAGTATAAGTATTTTAAAAAAAACGTATTGTGAATTAAAACTATTAATGTAAATTGTTAATATAAAACTATTAATATATATATATATATATATATATATATATATATATATATATATATATATTTTATATATTTTATATATATTATAAGAATGATATATATATATATATATATATATATATATAATTCTTATAAAGGTGAAAATGATAGTGTAATACCCAACATAATGGACATCAAGGACGATAACTATAAAGATAATGATAAAGATAGTTAATTAATGAATAGAGGAGTTTACACTATAGCTATTACAGTAATGGGACAGAGAAACCAATATCGTTTGAATCACTTTCAGAAAGTTTTTTTTCCAGAGGATAAATGATAAAAACATTGACAGCCAATCAGAATCCATCCTGCTGTAATGAACTCGAGCATTTAAAGTGGCAGACAAGCATGTGCTTAGAAATAACAGAACGATATCGTCCGCTGGTGGGGATGCTAATATAGTTATCGTTATAGTTATCGTCCTTGGTGTGAACGGGCCTTAATTATTGTGAAAAATTATATTGTAGACTGCCATTAGACATTACAATTTTTTTTATTGCGGAGTAGAGATGAAATGACAACTTTCGTGGTAGAAATAAGTGTGAAAATAAGTTTAAATAGCTCATTCATTATCATTCTGATTGATCAGATCTATATAATTAATGAAAGAGATGATCTTGTAGACATGGGGAATCCTTGCCTTTGCCTTTTTTGTCCCTGATGCATATTAATGTAGTCTTTTTCACTTTGTAATGAGCACAGAAGGATGGAATGGTGCGATTTCAGAGGGAGGAGGAGGAGAAGACATTAAAAGCGCTCACACTCTTTTGCTTTCCGGAGGGTGTTAACTGGGCGCCCTTAACAGAGTATCCCAGGTACTGTGACCATTGTGGCATTATTTCTCCCAGCATGCCCTGTGGAGGCAAAAAGTGCATTTTTCATTTTTTCTCTTTTCTCTATTTCACAGTGAAACATTCTCTTTCGTGCTTACAGATGTTGATGGATCGAGGAAGAATGGATACTGTAGGAGGCTGCTGGTAAATGTTGCCTGGACTCATTAATGATACTTCCTTTTACTTTTGTTCATAATTACAGATAGTGATTTGAACAAATCCCTAGTGTTAGGTGTTAAACCTGCATAACAACCCGCTAACAACCACCCACATCACTCTAACAACATAGCAACAGGGAAATCACAACTTTCTTCAGACTTGTTTTTTTTTTTGTAATGCATGAAAAGACACAAATACGGTCAATATCTTTCAGATGTTCTCACTTCTCTTGTTATTTTTTTCTTGTTTAGCCTTATGGGAAGGGTGCCCGTCTGCCTGAGGCCTACTGTATCATTAGTAATTTAGCCTGCTTTGGACTCTTTTCCAAGGTAAAACAGAATCATTTATTGCACAGTCAATATAAATATCTTTGTACTTCATTGTTTGATCTGTATTTGGGAAATTTGCCATTTGTTGTTCTGACTTTGTGTTAATTCAGAGTCTGAAAATGGGTTGTCTAATGTGTTGAGCTGTCCATTGAGCTTAATGCTTCAATTGTTGGAGAATTGTTTGTTTGTTTAAGCTGAACTTTGTGCAGGTACTTTTTTCAGTGAATGCACACTCATGACTGGAACTGAGTTTGTTTGTTCAGGACAAACATCAAAGACAAGCTAATGTGAACTTAAAGAAATGGACATATTCAAAACTTATATTTGTATGTCATATTCAAAACATATATATGTATATTTGTATGTTTGTATATTTGTATGTTAACATATTTGTATGTCAGATCATATATATATGATCAGAAATACATACAAAAAATGTTTTCTAATAGAATATGTTTTAAAATGTATTTTGGTCTTTTTCTTGAATCCTGCATTCCCTGCATTGATTAATCTGTCTGCTTCATATTTTAGATTTTTGATGAGGTGGAGCAACGCAGAAAGATCTCTATGGCGATGATTTACCCATTTATGCAGAGCCTGAGGGAGGCGGCTTTTCCTGCCCCTGGACACACTGTCAATATCAAAAGCTTTATTCCAGAAAGAGGCACTGAGGTAAGAACAAGATAAAGCTACAATATGGCTGGATGACTAGTCAGTCTTAAAGGGCTGGTTCACCCAAAAATGAAAATTCTCTCATTATTTATTTACTTTTCAAATTGTTCTAAACCTGTATGAATTTCTTTCATGTACTGAACACAAAATAAGATATTTTGAAGAACGTGGGTAACCAAACAGTTTTGGGTGAACTATCCCTTTAATGGAGCCTTTATAGTCATGCTCATCACACATTTTCTTTGGGTATTGGTCTTGCATTGATCATCCCTGTAATTTTTTATTCTAATAAAATACTTAAAAATGGAAATGCCACCTGGCTGATATTAGGGTTTGAGTGACTCCGTATAGAATGGTGCAGGGAGAAAGTACTTTTTGTAGGCCAATTCCTGAAAACATGTTAGCATTTTAGCACCTCTGGGGCCAGTACCATGAAGCTGGTTTTAGCTGGCTAGCCAGATTTGTTTAAGCTTAATTTGTGCCAATCCTGGGTTTTAGGTACCATTAAAGTGGTTTGGCTTTTAGCTATGTTCATCACCATAGTAACACGTTCCACGGCTAACCTGCTCTAGGGCAGGTTATGTTCTGGATAAGAGATCTCAAATTGAAATTGGACCAATCAGCTGTGAGTAAAGTGACATACTTCTGATTATTATTATACCCTTACTCAATTTCACATTTATCATTTTAGTTAATCATCAATAGGCTCTTTGTTAAAATTAATATAAATAGCCTACATTAAGTCTAC
The DNA here is from genome assembly GCF_024679245.1 of Pseudorasbora parva. Lineage (NCBI taxonomy): Eukaryota > Metazoa > Chordata > Actinopteri > Cypriniformes > Gobionidae > Pseudorasbora > Pseudorasbora parva. Next base: position 36,630,208 of record NC_090184.1, read on the forward strand.
AAATAAGCTTTAAAATCAATAAATAAAACTATTAAGAAATAAGCTTACTGAGCTTAAATTTGTTCTGTATCCACTAAACTAACTTCATAATTTTTTACTTGCATTGACGTATACTATTTTGTCTTTAAGTTCTCCTCTTTCATAGACAGCTCTTTTCTTCTTGCTCTGTAAGTTTTTTTAAATTCTTAATATTTTTCAATCATGTTATATTCTGCAGAAGAGAGAAATGAACCTCACTGCTTCTCTTGCGAGAAGTGAATCTCAGTTCCACTGATCCACAGCGTGTGATTGGCTGTTCACTACTGGTGTCACAGCTAAACTCCTGAACTCAGGATCAAAGTCTGAGTTAGTATTATTATTATTACTTTTATTTGAAACAGGGACAGTGCACAATAAAAACATTAGCCCTGTTTATAGCAAGGAGAGATGCATTGCACCGGGTTTTAGCAAATTGCTATTTTCCACCCGTAGTCCCGGGGCAGGTAGAAATAGAAACATACAATAAATTAACAGTTACTAAAATCTGTTGACAGAGAAAAATCTGAGTTGACAGAGAAAGCTGATGATCAGCATCATAGGACCAACAAAGCCTTAATACATTGGTTTGGTTTTGTCAACTCAAAACTAATCCTGTAACCCTGAGTTTGTTAAACTACCATCATGGTACAGGCCCCTGGTCCTGAAGTCAATGTGTATTGTAAAAAATGGGATTTTACTCGTGTGATTTTCTTAAGCTTATATGTGTCTTGAAAAGCGTTTTCTAAAAAGTGGCTAAATGGGACTTCAGAGGACATTAAACGTCATCATCCAAACTGGAAAATGAATCTATGCTTTCACAGCCTCATTGTGTTTATAATCCCTCTCTTGCAAACTGTTATTTTTTATATATATTTTTTAAGTCATGCGATCGTGTACTGTTTTTTTATAGCCCACATTTAGGTTTTGACTTCTGTTAATTGTATTTATGCTTCAAAATTCACTTGTGTTTATTTCTGAAGATTATCACAACGAATAACGCGTAAGAATCATATGCTTTTGTGAGAGACAGACCTTATTTTCTGCAGTAATCTAATGGAAAATCCTATTGTGCTTTTGTAGAGGGAATCAGGGTGATGCTAACTTCCGATTTGGCCTACATAATATTGTAAGCCCGCCCAAATCATTCCAATGGAGGCAAACGATTGGTGGGTGAAGGTCACTGCACGTTCGGTGTTTCAGCTGGGCAAAGGGATTTCATTCCAATTTAACTTAATCTGGCTCCAATTTATTATGACCTCAAATTTAGATTACAATGTATTGGTTATTTGCCCTGGGGCCTGTACCATGATGGTAGTTTAACAAACTCAGGGTTAAAGGATTAGTTTTGAGTTGACAAAACCAAACCATTGTATTAAGGCTTTGTTGGTCCCATGATGCTGATCTTCCACTTTCTTTGTCAACTCAGGCTTTGATCCTGAGTTCAGGAGTTTAGCTGTGACATCAGTAGTGAACAGCCAATCACACGCTGTGGAACTGAGACGAACTTCTCGCGAGACAATCAGTGAGATTCATTTCTCTCTTCTGCAGAATATTGCATGATTGAAAAATGTTGAGAATTAAAATAAAAAAAAATACACAGCAAGAAGAAAAGCTGTCTATGAAAGAGGACAACTTTAAGAAAAATAGTATACGTCAATGCAAGTAAAAGTTATGAAGTTAGTTTAGTTGATATAGAGAAAATTGAACATTTAAGCTTAGTAAGCTTCTTTTTTTTAATAGGCTAGTTTTATTTATTGATTTTAAAGCTTATCCATATGACTTTATGCAGGTGATGTTATTTATATGACTTATGTATTAATTTTAACAAAGTGCCTATTAATGATTGATTAACTAAAATGATAAATGTGTAATTTATTAAAGGTATAATAATTACATAAGTTATATCTAAATCATTCAAAATTATTATTTTTTATAAATAAGCATTGTTAAAAGCCAGACACTTTAGTCTTTAAAAACCATTTACTATGCAGTTACCTTTAATTTGGAGTAGAAACAGGGGGAGTGACTTGCGACACTGCATCAGAGGTGTGTCACTTTACTCACAGCTGATTGGTCCAATTTCAGATTGAGATCTCTAATCCAGAACATAACCTGCCCCAGAGCAGGTTAGCTCTGGAGCGTAAGTTACTATGGTGATGAACACAGCTAAAAGCCAAACCACTTTAATGGTACCTAAAACCCAGGATTGGCACAAACTAAGCTTAAACAAATCTGGCTAGCCAGCTAAACCAGCTTCATGGTACAGGACCCTGGTCATTTATATTTAATAGTTTAACTACACATTTAATTAATCTGTTTAACTCTTTGTTGAAATTATACCCATTCATAATCTATAGATTATACTAGAATATAGTTAATAATTACAGAGAAAGTCAGAATAAATCATTTATTAAATCACAATTTATTAACAGTCAGGTAAATGTATAACGGCAATTTTAATCAATTCAAACATATAAAGATTCGGCCCTGATCCTTCTAAAACATCTCCTTAAATACCCAGATAATTCAACCGACTCACCAAATAGTGGTTATTGTAATTATAATTAGATTCTGATCTCTTATTCAGGGGGTCACAAATGGGCAATCAGAATTTGTGTCTGAATGGGTTCTCAACATCCGTGAAGGAGGGCACATATTTACATAGGAGGCATCCTGAATTATAGCTCTGTGGGAGGCCAACTTTAATATGTTTTGTATTGGTGTTCTTGGAAGGGGAGAAAAGACAAGTACAGAGGGTGATATGCAGAGTGTGAGGTTGAGGTGTGAGTGTATCGGTATGGTGTCGCAGGAAAGTGTTCAAATGTTAATCCTTAGAAAGTGCTTTGTTTCTCAGGCCAGACGTCCTGGCACCTGCCTTACAATATGTTATCTCTGCAGCACTCTATTGTGCATGAACACCTTTTGCCACACTTTTAGCCCTGAAATCGTTGCCTCACACAATCATTGTGTTTATTTGCAAGATATGACGTGTGGAGGGAGTTTCGAGCACTTTCTATTTCCACTGTATTACAGCAGTTGAGTCAACAGCAAAAACATAAACTGCTATTAGTCAGTCATTTCCAACCAAAAAGGAAGAGGAAATGAAATGCAAGAGAATACAATCATGCAAAATAATAAAAGTTGGTTTTCTGTGTTTTTTCCCTTATAATTATTACCCATAGAGTGTTATATAGAGTACCTTAAAAGGGGGTAAAGTAATTCATCTCTAATTCCAAACAAGCAGGCAGAGACATGCTATCACAAACACAAACCTCCTCAGCTCTGTCAGAGCAGCAGGAAATTGCTGTAGTAAAAAAAAAAAAGAAGTGAAGTAATAGCTCAAGGGAAAGGGTCAAAGATGAGTTTCATGCAGGCATGCCCTCATGCTTTGTACAAACTTGACTTGGTTCTGCTTGAATTTCTCCTCCAGCACATTTTCTATGTAACACTCCATTCATGTGATCTGTACATACCATACATTAATATCATATATTTATGTGTGATCTATTATTCTGTCATTCTATCTTTCTGTCTGTCTATCAATCCATCCATCACTAAAACATTATTTAGCAATGATTCAAATGAATCAGTAGGTCATTTTGAACCAGTTAAGTGTCAGAATCAGAACTAATTTGCTAAAGATGAATCTAAATCATATCGCTTCTTTTCACGCAGTAAGACAAGGTCACAAGTACAGTCCCAAAGAAAATGCTTCTAGCTATCCCTCACTGTTTTTATAATAAAATATCCACTCATTTAACAAAGTATCGAAGCGAACAAAAGTTTTGGATGTGAAATTTAAGGAAAACTACTTTATAAAGAAAGAATATAACTGCACACCCACAAGTCCTTTCTTTATAATAAAATATCTCCCTATAATAAAGTATATATTTATCTCTCTATAGATCATCAGTTTGACTCGTCCGACAGACTCCTGGCTGGAGCATGTAGATTTCAGCACATTGTTCAGATGCCTGTCAGACGAGGCGGTGCTCAAGGTCTTCGCAGCTGCTGTACTTGAGCGGAGGATCATCTTTATCGCTGAGGAGCTTGGGTACTAAAACAAACATACACGCACACATACACACACACAGGTTTTAGTTATTGCTTTGTTTTATATGCATAACATTGATCAAACCCATTCGATCTGTCTGCAGGACATTGTCTCAGGTCATCCACGCAGTGGCTGTTCTCTTGCATCCATTCATCTGGCAGCACACGCTCATTTCCATCGTTCCCGAGATCCTAATCGACGTCATCATGGCACCCACACCGTATCTGCTGGGTGTCCAGAAACGCTTCGCAGATCAGGTCACTGACCAGACTGATGTGAGTGACCAGACTCCTGACACTGTTAAAACATTACAAGCGATTTACATTTGAAACCCTGCAGGCTGATATATGAATTCCTCTACTCACCAGCTGCTTGTTGTTGACTTGTCAGAAGGCAGGAAGGAGACATTTATCAAGACTGTAAGTTCATGTTCCCATCTTAGAGGACATCTTTTATTTTGCTTCCATGAAAGTGGACTGATGAATGTAGTGTGGGTGACTGTGGTTGAAATGTTTCTCCAAACAGATAGGAGATGAGGACACAATATTACCTCACAAACTCAAAGACGAAATCAAGCAGGCCCTCAGTGCCAAAAATGAGAAATCAAGTAAGTAACTTTTTTGTATCCTACTTTATATTTAGTGGAGTTTGCTAAGGCAAGCCTTTTTCCCCCTTTCTCATGACTCATACTTCCCATAATACTCATACTTGAAGTCAAAATTAAAGTGGTGGTTCCGTGTTTTTTTTCTAGGCTTGGTTGTGTTTATGGGGTGCAGTATAACATGTCTAAATACTTCTTTTTTTAAACGCCATATTTTTCTTATATTTGACCTTTATTCCACATCGCTGTCTCCACCGTACGGCTCGTTTGCTTCCTGCTTCTATGAAGCCCATCCCTCTGAAAAACGCAATGGTCTTAGATTGGTTAGATGGCCAAATGTAGTTTCCTGTATTTTTATTGGCTGAAGTGCCCAGCACAGGTTGTCCGGAAACGCCACGGCCTTTACCATTATGGGCAGAAGTCACGTTTGCGACTAGCTAGGGTTTATGATGTCACCAACCTAGGAAGAAGCTTGTTGTAGTCCAAACCGGCCGTTTTTGTAGGCATTAACTGCCATAATTTTAAAAGACCATATCCCCGTTTGCATTGAACTTTCAGCGCTGAAACTTTGCAGATACTGTTTATGCTAAAGCAGCAACATTACACACTAACTAAAGTAAAAAAAGTGAAATCGTATGCAACCACCCCTTTAACAATTCTTATTTTTATGGAATATTGCATTATTTATTATAAATGATTTATCCGTGCACATTATTATTAATATTTTAAATTCATGTGCCATGATAATCTTTAATCAAAATAACTTACTGGTGCGAGGGCGAGACAACCTGTCACTCACATGACATCACAGCAATAGCCAACCACAACCATCCAATGATCCAAACAATTTCCGATGGACAAAATCAAGTCCCACCCTAATTTTATTTTATTTTGTTCACAAGTTCACACTTTCATCAAATTAAATAGAGTAAAGGTAATGCGTATTTGGCGTGCTGTCCAGGGGAGGGCTCCAGGCTAGGAATCTGGAGTATCTGTTGTATATATACACCTCATCATTGATTGAATTGATTAACTGAATGTGCTCCACTCATGTTTAATTAGGTTTCATTATATGAACGTGTTCCTCCTGAAATTTGTTAATGAACATTAATTCGAGAAGCTGGCGTACATCACATCAGTGAAGAAAACACTAACGCAATGTTCTGTTCATGCTGAATTTGCTAGCTAAGTATTTTGTACAGTTGACCATGAGCTCCGAAGGACATTTATAGCAAATCTTGCCAAATAGAGGATATGCATTGACGTCACTTTCCGGGTGATCCCTTATTTCTACGTTTGATATATTTTCATATCGTCCAGCCCTAAACGTTTTTGTCTGTGTTTATTTAAAAAACCAACTATCCAAAATATAAGATGGTAAATATTTAATTCATGAGTCAATACATTATATAACAATGCAATATATAGGCTATGATTTTATTTTTATTAGACATTTCCGGAAACACTTTAAACGCTAATATTACTTTTGAAAATAGCGGACACCAAACGAATGAACCCTAGAAACTGCACATAATCCACACAGAGCAATGTATAAATCTGTTTTATTTTTCTCACACGGTTATTTAAATCAAGTGTATATATTTGTGTCTTCATCACTTCAGGTCTTGAGGAGTTGAACCGGGTGGTCCCAGAAGCTTTCCTGCCCTTCTTTATCAAGACTGTCGGCCACTTCGCTAAACACATTGTGCGGAATAGCAAAGACAACCGGGGCGTGTTCCAGCGAACAGATTTCTGTAAATCTATAGAATCCAAGAGCACGCGGCGGTTTGTAAAGAAGTTCGTAGCGACGCAGATGTTCGACCTATTCATTCAGGAAATGGAGCAGAGACCCGCCTCTCAGGACGGCACAGGTGAGACATGCACCCTTTGGCTTACTGTTATTAACAGTGATCAGAAAATTAGCAGTTTGACATGTATGACATTATTAATAGTTCTTTAATAATTATTATACTTTTGATGACCTATTAATTTAGAGGCCACGTGGAATATTTGTCACATTGCGAGAGAGCTGCACAATTTTTGATAAATTGAGAATCAGAGAGATCATGATTCTCCCACGATCCTGAACAGAAAACTAAATAAAATAACTTTTTATTACCATAATAACTAGCAATTTACCAGAGGTTCTGACAAAATGTTAATTACAGCAGTTTAAATAATCTGAATGAATAATTCAATAAAACGTGTTGAATGAATGATTCAATGACTCATATTTCATTACTGGATGAATCGGCATTTTTTGAACAAATCTCTTGAATGAATGATTCAATGACAAATACATTTTAAATCACTTCTTGCCACCTGGTGGCATAACGTTGTAATTGATACAATCATTATTTGAAGCGATAAGTTACTTTCAAAAGGTGATTTGCTTAATTTTGATCTTAGATATCAGTGTTCAGTACATCTGTGATTATATTTGTAACGCAGAAATAACGATGCATGGGCCATACTTACTTTTGCTTGAGAAGGGGATGGTTCCAATATACAAAATATCTTGAATAATAATAAAATATCTTGATAGTTAATATTTTGTCCTTTCTTACAGGTTTTTTTGACAGAAATATTGCAGAATACCAGAAAAAGATGAGAGAGAAAGCCAAGAAACACTAGTGGAAGCACTCACCAAAGTACCTGCTTGTAAATCTCGTGTGAAATAAATCAGCTAGTAGTAAAATAATTGTTAAGGAATGTAGATAGAATTAAATGTCCGATTATTTTTTTATTTATGTTCTTGTGTTTGGTTTGTCAGACTTTGACTGCTGTTTGTCATTTGTGTCGGGGTCTTGTTGGGTATCGGGGTATTTGTTTTGTGATAAGCTACCGTATTTAATGTATGTAAGGCTTGTTTCAGCTAGAAACGTTTTGACCAGAAGGTTTAATGTTACAGAAACGAAGCCAGTGGAAACATGCCGAAGTGAAAATCATACATTTCTAAATGCATTTTAAATGAAAACCACACAGATTCAGTCTGGTATGAAATTAAATAAAACATTTCATCTCCATAAAGATCATCAGAAATTACTGTAAAGCACTGAAAGATGTCCAAATATGCAATGAGTTTATTCTAAAATTAAAAGGACACTTACTTTAAAGTGATTGTTTTACATCATTTGTAATGTAACTATGCTGATAAAACTTATGTCAAATATTTATACACGTCAAGTGTCTCCCTTAATGTTTTCAAAATATTAAAAATAAGAACAATGCAAGAACATGTAACATTACAGAAGCTTCTCTTGAACATGAAAAGTTTCTTTTGGAATATTCAGATGTGTGAAGAAGACGTCTGCAGTGTCTGATGTCCGACGCAAGGTGGCAGAGTGTCTGTCAAATGGTACCAGCCAGTAGAGGAGATCGTTCTTCCTGATGCACATGCTCTCTCTCTTCATAGTGAGGATAATCGTAGAGATGGTTACTCTGAAGTACAGGCTGAACCCACAGAGTGATTTTCTGGACAAAAACAAGGCTCAAACAGGTAGCAAACTTTAAGCTAAACTGTATATAAATGGACAAAAATTACAGAATTTCAAGTGTGTATGTATAAATTGTAAAAAACAACAACAACAACAAAATCTTGAACTGGTGGACCACAAGATCATACCTGGAAATCATGCATGTACGTGAAGAAAAAGCAGATGAAGGAGAATGCCAGAGACCACTCTGCTGCAGCACTGACCTGGTGCGGTATAAAGCCCTAAAATACAGTATATTTTACATTTACATCCACACATATACATTAGCAGAGCTGCAGAGCCATATAGGCAATGGCATAATAACCAGTGGTCTTTAATGGTCTTGACCATTTCAATCACAAATTCCTGGTCATGAAATTAGAAATAACTGCACAAATACTGTAGATAAAGTAACTTAGGATAGTCTTCCTCAAATTGCAGACAGCTTTTTACAGGAAGAAGAGTCACGTGTTGTTCCACCCAATGTAAATGTCTTCAAACTGTTCACGAGTAGTTGGAAAAATGTCTCTCAGTTCGTTTGATTTTAATGTGAGACCAATTATTCATTATAGGTTTTAAATCTGGACTCTGACCAGGCCAAAACATGAGCTTGATGGACTTGTGGGTGGACCTCTGATCACTCCTCTTTAGATTACAACGTTTTATTTGTGGGAAGCAAGCCATTCTGCAATATTCTGCTGTACTCCAAAGCATTAAATAACTTGTCACAGTGAAGTCGCTCACCAATACCAGCAGCTGGTATTTTATTTCGCAGCTGATTTCTGAAGACATCACTCTGGAGCATCACCACTTCCACTGCATTTGCTGAAATTTAGCTCATTTTTTGACTAATAATTTGTTAGACAATTAAAAGCTTAATATTTACCCATTTTGGGCTTGGTAAATTCCTTTGCCCAGGAATGTGTGTATATATACATATACAATATTACTTGAGACAAAATCTGCTTACATTATGCTGGGTATTACACTATAATTTTTTACCTTTATAAGAGCTATATATACTGTATATACAAACACTGATGAGCCAAAACCTCCACATGCTGCCAAAACCAGCCCTGACCCATTAAAGGGGTACTTCAGTGCTGGGAAGATGAATTTGTATTTAAACTGGGTCTTTAATGTAGTAGAAATGTGAAATTATTTTTGAATTGTAGAGCTTTCTAGACTGAGAAAAGACAGAAAATGTATTTGTCTCATGGGGATAAAAGACTACAATTCCCAGAATGCTTCCCTGCCCTGTGAGGCCACTCCCAAAGGCGCAGCTACTGATTCACTTTTACTTTCCCACCGCGTTCATCTTCATAAAATCAGTTCAGTTAGAGAACAGACACTACTTAATTAAAAACTGAAAGTGTCTGTTCAATATAATGGGATTTAGCCGCTGAGGAATTGTCAGAACAAACGCAGCAGGAAATCGACGATATTTGCGTCACCGGAGTAATTTTTCCAGAAATAAATTGCATAAATCTCTCGTCTCAGGGGGATATGAGGGGGGGAGCATGGTCATTCAAATATACTCCAGGGTTTCTACTGATAGAAAGCCATATGCTAATCGCTGAAGTAACGCTTTAAAAGGCATTGACTCTTCAAGACCTCTGAAGCTGATCTGTGGTATCTGGCACCAAGACGTTAGCAGCAGATCCTTTAAGTCAGGTAGGTCGTGAATTGGAGCCCCGTGGATCGAACTTATCAGTCCAGTACATCCCACAGATGCTCAAATGGATTGAGATCTGGGGAATTTGGAGGCCAGTGCAACACCTTGAACTCTTCATCATGTTCCTCCAACTGTTCTTGAACAATGTTTGCAGTGTGCATTACGCTGGTGAAAGAAGTCACTTCCTCCAGGGAACACCATTGTGTCATGAAGGGGTGTACCTGGTCTGCAACAATGTTTAGATAAGTGGCACATGTCGAATGTAAGTCTACATGAATTGCCGGACCCAGGGCATCCCAGCAGAACATTGACCAAAACATCACACTGACACACCACCAGCATGCCGTCGTCCCTCATCCTGGTACCATGTGTTCCCTAGGTAAACGGCACACACATACATGGCCATCCACATGATGTAACAGAAAACAGGACTCATCGGACCAGGTGACCCTCTTCCATTGCTCTGAGTTCCAGTTCCAACACTCGCATGCCCATTGTAGGTACTTTTGACGGTGACAGGGATCATCATAGGCACTCTGAATGGTCAGTGGTTACACAGTCCCATACGCAGAGATGCTCTGTGTGCTGTAATCCATTCCTTCCATAACCATTCTGTTGGCTCGGACCAGACTGGATAGCCTTTTTTGCTAATGAACCTTGTGCGCTCAAAACTCTGTCACCAGTTTGTGGTTTATCCCTCCTCGGACCACTTTTGGTCCCACAACCCATAAGCAATTTCTGCTGCATCCAGCACGTTGATTATGAGAACTGATTCTTTACCTTCCATCTAATCTAACCAGGTGGATAGATATCACGTGTCAAACTGCTGAAATCATGTGACATTGGTGATCCGAATCATGAATCAATATGCTGATTCATAACCGTTCGAATCTTTATTTGAGGACTGAAAACAAATCTGGAAAAGAAAACTATGCTGAATAAAGTCGTAGTTTTTGTGATTTTTGGACCAAAATGTATTTTCGATGCTTCAAGAGATTCTAACTAACTGATGTCACATATGGACTATTTTAATGATGTTTTTATTCCCTTTCTGGACATGGACAGTATAGTGTGCATACACTTCCATACGCTCTCTGACTAAATATAAAATATCTTAAACTGTGTTCTGAAGATGAACGGAGGTCTTACGGGTGTGGAATGACATTAGGGTGAGTCATTAATGACAAAAAATTCATTTTTGAGTGAACTAACCCTATAATATGTGGCCTACTTAGGAGATGATCAGCAATATTCGCTTCACCTGTGACTGGTCATAATGTTTTGGCTCATCTGTGTATAAGTGGCAGTCCAATCAAATGACAAGCCAAGAAGGAAACAATAAATGACTTCTGGTTAATTCATGAAATGGAATTCCAGTGTAGACTGCATATTTTGGCAAATATAATTTTGCATATAGGTGCATCATGCATATGGGTAGTATATTTAAAATATTAAAAGTAAAGCACATCATCTGTCTTACTCTCTCTCCTGGCCGCCAGTGTAACTTGTTAGTGACATCCACACCAGGCAGGTCATCGTACATCAACACAGAGGATATGAAAACTGACAGATTTAGTCAAAGAAGCAGAACAGGAATAAGAGTACTGACACGACAGAATCATATATTGAGAAAAAGGATACGTGTAATTATGCTAATGAGCGTCCACATTCCCACGGCCATACGTGCCCACAGAATGTCTCTGCCGTGGAAACGCGGCTGCATGCGGTATGACATACCGGTCTGAACCAGGATATACAATGTCCCAGGGCCGAAGGTCAGCCCCGCTCCCAAAAGGTGGATGGATATCATATCTGTTTTCTGAAAGAATAGAAAAAACATTACACTGACAGTTTCAGAGAAGCGATACTAAACAGACAGATCATAGAAGTGTGGCTTTCACCTGGAAGTTGGCCACAACACACATCCCTACAGTGCTGAAGATGCCCATCAGGAGGCCTGTGAAGTTCAGCAGCAGTAAGCCTGACTCAGAGGCCGATATCAAAGCCTGAACTTGTTTATATCGCACATACATGGTGCCCAACCCTGCAAACACACCAATGGGAGAGCAGGAATGATAAAGTCCTCTACATCCTCCCAATATCCACAATAAAGTTTATGACGGAAAAACAAAAAAAACAAACACATATCATTTTCAAGTTATCTTACCTTTAGAAGTTACATATGTTGCATGTATTTAGTTTTTGGTCTGATTTGGTTGCAATATTACAAACAAGTTGTAATGTGAATAACTTTGTATCAGAATAATTAATTCTGTAATCATTTTGTTGATTTTTTTCCTTTCACAACGCAACAGTGGCTTTATCAATTCTAGTTAATTAGTATCTGACCCAATTAAGTTAGAATTGAGCTGTTTATAGAAGAAAGAGAATAAAAAACCTAAAAGTATTACAATTATCCATGCTCTCCCTTATACAGTACTCATTGGACTGCACTATACTTACATTTCAAATAAAAGGCATAAGGTTATATTAACCATAAGTTAGTTATACCATGGTCTGCCTGAATAATTGATTCTGATTGGCCGAAAGGTTTGCAATAAAACCGTTTAATGCCCAGGTAGGTCCAAAGTCAGTTTAATCACTGTTCTATATTAATGTACAGTTTTCACTGAAGCGAATAAACATTTAGGACCGGATATTGCCAGATAAGTTTCGTGTTAATAACAAAATTAAGGAAGTGTTTTACAAAATACTTTACAGAATTGATCCTGCTAAGCATGTATTGGAAAGATGCAAGCTCAATATTTCATATACCTGTGAATTTTGTGGGCTAGAAAAAAAAAAAATTGACATGCATTTACTCATGTTTAGAGTTTAGAGAATTTTATCAATAGAAAAGTGAATTGATTGAAATTTCATTTGATGTGCTTTTTAATCACACTGACAAAATGGAATATAAAAAACCCAACATATTATAGTTATTTTATTAGGGAAATACCATATACATAAAAGAAATAACATTTTATGAATGACTAACTTCTATGTAAAGATTTTTTGTAAATGTAGATGTTTTATGAAAGCTTTTTTTTCATTTCCTGGCAGCTGGTTAGTGATAATGCTAGTATGTAATACCTCTTGTTCTCGTGGCATTGAATAAAGTAAAATTAAAAATTAATAAAATTTAAAAAAAGCCATTCAGGAGCACAGATACTTATCAGCGCTGCCCTGCAACTGTTATTAATAAAATAGCTTTGCTACTGAATCGTTATTTATTTTTAAAGGAACAAGGGGAGAAGCATCGCTGGTTTTGAAGAAATTAAACTTACAGCTGCAATGTTAAAAGAGTGACGCTGAATAGATGCAGGAAATTCACACACGTATCTCTCATCTCTCTCTCTCTCTCTCTCTCTCTCTCTCTCGGAAATTAATTCTTATAAGTGTTATATTCATTCATTCAAATAAATGCAATCTTATGCACTACTTTATTTCTGTGTCTGATTAAAAGCAGTCAGAATTCTAGCTCTAACGAGCTGGAACAGATTAAACAAACCATCATTTTTATCTTTCCGGTCAAATATTGCGCTTTCAACACTTCAGCTACAAGAACATATGAAAGTTATTATTACCTAGGAAAGCTGAGATTGACAGCATGAAGCCGAACACACAGCGTTCAGGAACCTCAGTGCCTGTGTCACTACAAACAGAAGGATACATGCACAGTATGAAATATGATGGAATTAAAATTAAAAAGATAATTCTGGAAGAAAAGGGTGGTGTTTCACATTATGTCTATGATTTACAGCCATCAAAGTATTAAAAGTAATATTATACTTCATAAAATGCATTTTTACCCTATACATTCCAGATATTTATCCTAGGGTTTTCACAATACCAACATTTCAGTAGTCAGTACTAATATCAGCCAAATTTCATTTTGGTATACTCTTAAACAATTCTGGGTTGTTTCAACCCATGTTTGGGTCAAATAAGGACAAACCCAACTGTTGGGTTTAAAAATAAATCAATTAAAAACATGGTTGTCTGTATTTGAAATTATCATACATAATTTTATAGCAAAAACCATTTTAACTAATTTGTTTTAATAATAAAACAGTAAATAAATAACATTAGTAAATAATACATTAAATGGTGGTTATTGTAACAATTTAAAATGCTTGGCCAAAAAGTTTCTCACTGATTATTTTAAAGCCTTAAAGGGATAGTCCACCCAAAAATGAAAATTCTGTCATCTGTCAAGATGTTCAAAACCTGTATGGATTTTTTTCTTCTGCTGAAAACAAAAATATATTTTGAAGAATGTCTGTAACGAAACAGACGATGGGCAACATTGACTTCCATAGTATTTTTTATTCCAAACAATGGAAGTCAATGTTGCCCATATTCTTCAAAATATCTTATTTTGTGTTCAGCAGAAATTCATACAGGTTTGGAACAACTTGAGGGTAAGTCAATGATGACAGAATTTTGTTTTTAAGTGAACTATCCCGTTAAACGCCTCATGGACGTCGGATAAATCTGAAAAAGCAGTAATCTTTCAGGATCTTACCTTATGTATGGGACAAGCAGGTCGGCATGGCCCAACACGACCGCTGTGACATAAGAGATGAGGAACGTAGCGGATGACCAAATAACCAGAGCCACCGGTAGAGCACACAGCCCCCGTTGAAACCACCACATACTGCCCTCACATAGGGCCGGTCAGAAGAAATTCACTTACTGAGGTCACCAACATGAAGAAGAATCACTAACACATAAAACATGGAGCTTAAAGGTCAAATCAACCCAGCACATAGAAAGTTACACACACAAGTAAACACACTGAGGAGAGGAGGCACATCCAAAAAGAACACAACCAGAACTCAGGGGACGACAGGTCAACTGAGGCTCAGCATTACAAAATGAAAATGAGCATCATCTGGTGAAGCTGAATTAGTTACACAGAAACAAACATGCACACACAGAAATACAGAGCAGAAACATATTAGAAGCTCAGAGGTGGTTGGAGTGGGTTAGTGCCTGTGGAATCTGAAATCTTGCACTGATCGGGTGTGTTTTTTTGAGATGCTCTCTCTAAAGTCCTGTGACCAAAGTCAGCTGACACTCATTCAGCGTGATTTCACTTTCTGGAAACTCACATGCACTCACTGTGTTGTCTGCACACGTTCGCCTCTGAAGGCCAGTATATTAACCACACTATAGCAGAAATACACTGCCGTTCTATAGTATAACATCTATAATTATGACTTTTAAATACAAACCCGATTCCAAAAAAGTTTGGGACACTGTACATATTGTGAATAAAAACTGAATGCAGTGATGTGGAAGTTTCAAATTCCAATATTTTATTCAGAATACAACATAGATGACATATCAAATGTTTAAACTGAGAAAATTTATAATTTTAAGGAAAAAATAAGTTTATTTAAAATTTCATGGCATCAACACATCTCAAAAGGTGGCCATGTTTACCACTGTGTGGCATCCCCTCTTCTTTTTATAACAGTCTGCAAACGTCTGGGGACTGAGGAGACGTTGCTCAAGTTTAGGAATAGGAATGTTGTCCCATTCTTGTCTAAAACAGGCTTCTAGTTGCTCAACTGTCTTAGGTCTTCTTTGTCGCATCTTCCTCTTTATGATGCGCCAAATGTTTTCTATGGGTGAAAGATCTGGACTGCAGGCTGGACATTTCAGTACCCGGATCCTTCTTCTACACAGCCATGATGTTGTAATTGATGCAGTATGTGGTCTGGCATTGTCATGCTGGAAAAGGGCAAGGTCTTCCCTGAAGAGAAGACGTCTGGATGGGCGCATATGTTGTTCTAGAACTTGGATAAACCTTTCAGCATTGATGGTGCCTTTCCAGATGTGTAAGCTGGCCATGCCACACACACTCATGCAACCCCATACCATCAGAGATGCAGGCTTCTGAACTGAATGCTGATAAAAATTGGGTTGTCCTTGTCCTCTTTAGTCCGGATGACATGGCGTCCCAGTTTTCCTAAAAAGAATTTCAAATTTTGATTCGTCTGACCACAGAACAGTTTTTCACTTCGAAACAGTCCATTTTAAATGAACCTTGGCCCAGAGAAAACGCCTGTGCTTCTGGATCATGTTTAGATATGATTCTTTTGTGACCTATAGAGTTTTAGTCGGCAGCGGCGAATGGTACGGTGGATTGTGTTCACTGACAATGTTTTCTGGAAGTATTCCTGAGCCCATGTTGTGATATTCATTACAGTATCATTCCTGTATGTGATGCAGTGCCGTCTAAGGGCTGAAGATCATGGGCATCCAGTATGGTTTTCTGGCCTTGACCCTTACGCACAGAGATTGTTCTAGATTCTCTGAATCTTTGGATGATATTATGCAGTGTAGATGATGAGAACTTCAAACTCTTTACAATTTTTCTTTGAGAAACTCCTCTCTGATATTGCGCCACTATTTTTCGCCACAGCATTTGGAGAATTGGTGATCCTCTGCCCATCTTGACTTCTGAGAGACACTGCCACTCTGAGAGGCTCTTTTTATACCCAGTCATGTTGCCATTTGACCTAATAAGTAGCGAATTGGTCCTCCAGCTGTTCCTTATTTGCACATGTAACTTTTCCGGCCGCTGCTACCTGTCCCAACTTTTTTGGAATGTGTTGCTCTCATGAAATCCGAAATTAGCCAATATTTGGCATGACATTTCAAAATGTCTCACTTTCAACATTTAATATGTTATCTATATTCTATTGTGAATAAACATACGTTTATGATATTTGTAAATTATTGCATTCTTTTTTTATTGACAATTTGTACAATGTCCACATTTTTTTGGAATCGTAGTTTTGAAAGTCTTTTGCTCAACAAGGCTGAATTTATTTGATGAAAAATACAGTAAAAACAGTAATATTGGGAAATGTTTCAAGGTTATTATATCAACATATTTATAGCATTGTAGATTAAGCGCAGGGATTTTATTTGGATTAAAAGGCCTCCACTTGGAAAGAGCCACTGTGGTCAGAAAGGCCACACAACACACTAAGGCACACATGAACTGCTCCACAATGCAGATGATTCATTAGTGAAAAACTGTATGACTGTAGCTGAAAGACAAACACTGTTCATTTACAAAAATGAGTAATACACAGTTGGAGTTTAATGAAATAAAGTGGTTATGCAATTCCAAATACATGCATGGCTAAATAAAGAGAATATTCACTGATTATTTAGAATTAAGGCCCATTTCACACAAAGATTGACAACTATAAAGACAGCTATAACAATAATTATATTAGAGTTCACACTCGCAGAAGATATCGTTCTGCTTTGTATTATACGCGCACGCTGCTGATGTCACCAGCCGATTTAAATGCCCACTAAAGTGCCTTGAACCGCGCAGCACTATTCAATGTGTTGATGTAATGTCCCCGGAAATGGCTTTAGCTGTTAGCAGATCCTCCCCTTTTTTGAACTAGCCAATAGTGTTTTGTTAATACCACAGTTTTTAGAGCCTTTCTGTAACGCCAGAGTTTCCTCCTAATCTCTATCCGTTTATCATCATAATCTTCTCCATATCGCTTTGAAATAGTAAATGTGTGAACAGCTGACCGATTGCATTCGCAGCTTCAGTGTCTATTTATAGTGTAGGGGGCAGGACGGTTCAGATTCTAGAGAGCATTTGATTGGACAGAAAATGTAATGTGAATATGAAATCTGCAACGATGTCATCAAAATCTGTGATTCAATTTATAGCAAAGGGAGACTGTAAATTGTGAATGCAAATTTTGTCATTGTTTTGGAACACACCATCTTATTCCTAACCTTAAAGCTAACATAGTCATACTAAACGCTAAAAAACTTCAATTTTGATTTCAGGGGGTCTTTAAATGCTCGCTCTCTTATGCCGGCTTTACATCAAAATTATCGTAAATACTAGTTTCCTATAGTTAAAAAATTCGATGAGCTCGTAATGATGACTTCAGAAGTGGGAACTGATTGGATTATGCAGGAGGGATTATGATTGGCTTTCAATGTTTTAATCGTTCATAAGATGGAAAAAAACTTGTTCTGAAAGTGATTCCAACAATATTGTTTCTGTGCCGTCATGGTGTGAAATCTGCTTTTCTTTAATATTTAGAAAACATTTTTTTAGCTTTATTGTTACCGATATAGTTATCGTTTTTGGCGTGAATGGGCCTTAAGTTTGCACTTAGCATATTAAAATATCTTACTATGTTAAAAAAAATACAATACTTGCCATATCATTATAGCCCTCACAAAAGACATACTTCCCACTAGTTTCTTTTATATACATGATTTTAATGTTTTACCAGTTTATGTTCACACTATGATGCTCCAAATAAAAAACAAACATTTGCATGGCACTCCAAGGTACTTCAAAACTCAAAAAAAAAAATATATATATATATACCGCAGTACAACTATGGTACATGTCAAAAAAAATAAACATGGCACGTTTTTGCTAGTATAAGGACCATACTAAAGCAAAAAGAGGCAGTGATCAAGAAATCTGCTAACATAAATATAACAATCTTTATTTCAGGACCATTAATCTATTAAAAAGTAAGCTATTTGCTGTAAATCAACAAAAAAATCCTGCTCAAAGTACAAATAATACAAGTATGCAAATGCAGTTGCAGCGACAGACATCATTTTCTTCAACTATGTGTGTATTGCAACTTTGGTTGACCTCAGCGCGGCCCCGGTGAACGGATGATGCTTAAAAAAGGGAGAAACACAAATACACGGAAACCCACTTAAATAACATTCACAACAGGGTTAAAACATTGCTAATAAAAGTCTTGCACCGATAGACTAAAACAACACGTACAAGCAACTGCTCAGAGGTAGATGCAAAACAATAACGCGTTTTGAGAAATATACATTGAGCTTGGCCACTCCATTCATATTCAACCCCTGGAAGCACCCGATACAGAACTACAGGGTTAATGTCCATTGTTTTGCAATATAAATGAGTCAATAATCTAGTTTCCTCTAAAACAAAAGGGCATGAAGGTAAAAAAATAATATATATAATGACTGAATTTGGTACGAGAACTCAATCAAACAAGCACGAATATGAAATTGCATCATTGTTGAGTTTGATGCTATGAACATAATTTACTTACAAACAAAATGCGATTTACACGAGAGGCTAAAAAAATATCAAAATCGCTGAGTCCAACTTTTACTGTGCATAGGAGTATAATGACAGTGAGAAAAAAGGCACAAAAATAAATTAGCACAGGTTATCACGTTAACTAAAGTATTTAGACCACAAACACGATTTTTAGGTTTTAATAATCTATTATTAAAGGTTCACATATGTACAGTGTAACTCAATCATTCTTGCCGTCTATCTTGGCCCCAGTTATTATTAGGAAAATATGGCACTATCAAAATACTGTTTCCAATACAGTTTTTATCATTTAGTGACATGGGCATACTAATTCCTTCCAAAACACTACAACCACAAAGAAACATATGCATAGAAAGCAAAACGATACACACTGTATAAATTAGTTAACCCGATGACATCAGATGAGAGGTGGCGTTAGGAGGCTTATCAGGATTTGTAAATGTGAAATTCTTGATGTTTCTGCAATATTGATGGAAACACTTGTGCCATGTTTAACATGTCACAATGTTATCTGTTGCATCTCTGAAAGCTCTCTGCTCCTCTCAGACAACAGCACAGCTTCGTATTGGCAACAGTGATGTGTACTGGCGTGTAAGTTTAATTTTGTTTCCATTTAATTTAGCAGTGAACGGCTGGAAAGTTCACAAATAATACCTATAGCATTGTGTAATTAGATAATTACACTTAGATGGATCGCTGGTCATTAATGGAATGAATTATGCATTGCTGGCCAAAACAAATACACAAAACAAAACATTAAAACTGAAAAATAAAACAACTTTAAACATTCATAGTTGTGGCAGATCTTCTATTCTTTGACTTACAAAAAAAACTATGGCAAAACAAAACTGGTCATCTAACATTGCAATACTGACAACTGAACGGTGTTATAACTGTAGGATGTCTATTCTTTTTAATATTCCCTTTCGGCCTTTAAATAGCCCCTCTTCCATTATGAGAACAAAGTTTGCATCTGCAGCCATTCGGGCTCGGTCTCTGTGAGTTGTGTTGTACATTCACTGAAGTGCGTGACCTACTGGAGGTGTGTGAGGAACGGTGTTAGTGGTGGTTTTTGCTGTCCGCCGGGACTCTGGATGGGGATGAGGGCTGGATGCTGAAGACACGGATGTTTAAGTGTGTGGCGATCTGGTTACAGACGCTCACGCAATACCGCACCAGATCAAACGCTGACAGCACCTACGAACAATAAAGGAAAGAGCTCAAGCATGGAAAAGCATTTTTCTTACTGCAAGAGGAAAAATTGAGCTTTTAGGGGTTAAATAAAGTTGAAAATCATGCACTTACAGCAACCATGATGTACACTTTCATACCATTTTTCAAATGTATTATCTAGATGTGGAACAGGAAGTGAGACTGACGACCCATTTCAGCAGTTCAGAATCAGTTCTTTTGTTTGGAGGACTCCATTTATCATGTACTGTGAATTTTACAGACCTTTTACATTCACAAAAGCTATATTACAAGCCGCGTGAAAGGTAATATTTGAATAAGCATAATAGGGGCACTCAATGTGAAACCTCATTTACAATTAAAGAATCAAAGATTATTAAAGGACCTGCAGACCTGAATGTTTGTTTAAACAGCTCATTATATGGCTCTGTGGAATGCTTGATTCTGATTGGTCAATCACACCATCCAGTTGTATGTTATCCCCCCATAAAACAACCGGTAAATACTGATAACATAGGCTTAACCGGGGAACTGAAGTCACTACACTATGCTTGCAAGGTGCATTTTTAGGTAAGCTAATAAAATATTATAAACTCAAATCAGTCTTTTGTGTACAGTTATTTAATTATGTCATCCGGTATCATGGACTCGATTTCGTTTCATACAAAAACAGCTTCAGCCATTTTGCAACAATCATTTTGTACGCTGTAATGGATTATAAAGATAACATCTCAAATCAATATCTCTTATTCCCATAAATATGTATGTGGTGAAATGCTGTGTAATAAGTGGTATGACTGTATCGTATCCCTTAAAGGGATAATTCACCCAAAAATGAAAGTGTGACGTTTATCGGGCATCCAAGATGCTTCTTCAGTAGAACACAAATGAAGATTTTTTTACTCCAACCGTTGCTCGTATAATGATTATATCAGCAACGGTTGGAGTTAAAAATCTTCATTTGTGTTCTACTGAAGAAACAAACACACCTATATCTTGGATGCCCTGGGGGTCAGCAGATAAACATTAAATTTCCATTTTTGGGTGAACTATCCCTAGTTTGAACTTACCACTTGCATCTGCTTTCCTCACGGAAGCTTTGTGTTTAAAGACCTAGTCAAATATTTCAACTCAATCTGTCTAATAATTGACTTATTTAATTATATGTGGAAAGTAGCCGTGTAATAAGTGTAATAATGTCCATCCAGACGGTTGTTATCACAGAATAAAATGCAAGACCTGATCACACTGTCAGGGTTTATTCTGTGATTACAACCGTCTGGATGTACATTTGGCTATTGGTTAGCATTAGCTTATTAAGAAAGTAATGGTGTCAATTTTAATATCATGTTGTCTTTAACGTGCCTTTAGTTGTGACGTCACACCATGACGGTATCTGAATGACATTGGTTTCAATAACTAGTCTCAGTAGACCGTGGAAGTAGCTTTGCGATTTATGTCTACATACTACAAAGAGCTCTTTATTTCAAAAGAGCAAGGAAAATCGATGTTTTCACACAGATCTTGAACGTACCAGAGCGACCCATAGAAGGCAGTACTCATTAATGAAACTGTTGAAGTACTGATTCAGAAACAGCAGCGCTGGTCCGGTGAAGGCCAGGTCATTACGCTGCATTTCGCTTTTTGTCATATGAGCAACCTGGAAAACAAACCAGAAGTGATTTCAGTGACATTTAGATTAACTAATACTAATGCGGTTTGACAGATGTTTAAAAGATATGAACTACAGACAACAATGTCAAGTATTTATGTTAAAGTGCAGAAAATCATACTAACAGCTATTTTATGCTTGCGTTCCTACCAGTTATAAAAACCAAGCTAAGACCAAAAGTTCAAGTAGAGGTATATCTCCAGTAATCTGCCAGTAGTATTCATGTGTGTTAGGAGTGAAAGGGGAATTCTGAAATCCACTGCCGCTTCAATATACCTGTATACAGTACATATATCCTAATTAACTTCATAATCAAATCCTTAATCAATATTTATCTTCCCATATTATTATAATGATTCTTTCCAGTTATGATTTTGCTTTTAGTTTCTTGTTTCTAAAGTGTGTATTTGGTCTCTGAGGAGTGACTGAGGGTCTGGCCTAGAGATGTGTGATGTGTCACTAAACACTTGCAACAAGGTCGTGTGTTTGGATTTTTGAGGCATCACACACCCCTAACAGGAGCTTATTTAGCAAAGTAAATACAGTATAGTGATGTCCTTCATGATCTTACCACCAGCCTGTTGGTGAGTTTGGCCGAGACAAACCCAAACGCTAAGATGTACAGACAGGGATGCCTCTGAAAGAGCTGCACCGACGACTTCTTATAGATCATTAGAGCAAGTGTGATGACCACTCCTATATGGAAGGATGGAGACAAAACGCTTGTTCCCTAATAAAAAAAAGAAAAAAATTGTGTCACTAATTTAGACTTAGTAAAATAGTAAACAAGATTTTTAAATTTTATTTAGTGCAACACATGCATGTAAATAAACAATACAAATGCCTGATACATACTAATAAAATATCAAATTTTATTAAAAAAGCAGGTTACTTAAATTGTAATAACATAAAATGACAGAATGCAACTAAATAACAGAAAATGAATAAATACAGTGTTTATCATTACGGATTTATATCATGTTTATCTTTTTGCATTTTTTTGCGCACACTTTAGCTTTAACTTACTGCAATAGTAGATCCATTTTTGCCCATTCCGCCTGTGAAAATAACCCGGAAGTAGTTTGTGCAGGAGAAAATGGCACCCAGTAGAGTGAAAAGGGCTGGTATTATTTTAGCCTGGATATTTATCACAGGAATCTGAAAGATTAAAAACAAATCTCTGATGTCCTGTTTCATTATATATAGTCTTTTTCACTATAAAGGCCTGTTCACACCAAGGACTATACCTATAACGATAACAATAAAGATAGTGCACAAAGAAACAACACAATCTTTTTCAAAGCTGATGAACAAGGTCGAGCTCGAGCACCTAAAGTGGCAGATGACAAAACTGCAGCGTGTGCTAATAAACAGAACAATATCACTGCTGGTGTGGACACTTATATAGTTATCGTTCTTGGTGTGAATGGGCCTTAAATGTTTCAGGGATTCTGCATTTCACTGAACACATGCAGCATGCTGGAGATTTCCTGACCATGATTTTATAGATTTAGCACATTTGTCCTAGAGCAAATGCTCTAATCATCTGATCAAAATGTGAAAGAATTAAGATTGATTTAAATTACCACAGATTTCCAAAAAGCTGTTCCTCCAATGGCAGCCAGTAAGTACATGATTATAATGAAGATTTGTACCTCAGTCACATCAATTCTGCACAAGCAGAAAGCAAAGAGAGATTAAAAGAAGAAATAAAGTTAGTTAAGTAATAATCTCTTTCCCAATCTAGCATTTTTCTTTCTTTCTGTAGTGCTTTATCAACAGTACAACAGCTGTCTGAAAGCAGCCGGTTTCCCATGAGCAGACCAGACTGTTCAAATATAATATATTAGGGAACACATATTCAATATTAACTAGGAGTTTACCCCTCAATAAACTCAGAATTACTGCTTATTGATAGTAAGTGGTTATGTTTAGGTATGAGGTAGGGTTAAGGACGTAGAACATGATCATGCAGAACAAGGCATTAATATATGCTTTAGTACTAATAAACAGCCAATATGCTAGTAATATGCATGTTAATAAGCAACTAGTCAATAGTGAATAGTGTTCCCTAATCTTTGTGTACAGACCATGAAGTACAGTTGCCATGAATTATGAATAAAGGGAGAGTTTTCACTCACATGCCAAAGCGCAGTGTTCCAGAAACATACGTCTGCCAGTGGGCACAATAAAACATGAAGATGCCCACAAAACAGCAGAAAAACATCCAGTCAGGGTGAGTACCCATCTGAACTGCTATACATGTGCCCAGGATCACAAACACTGCATCAGAGAAAGAAAGAAAAGAACAATACAGACTTCAGTTAAACATATATGTTGTTTGCACGTACATATCTCATCTATTTAGGGATGCACAGAAATCTAAGACTGCTTACTGCATGATTTGTATTATCTTAGAAATGTAATATGGCACCGTCACCTCTGACAACAGATTGCACTTAATTGTAATGTAGAAACATTCATTTTCTGTACTGCTGCTTTTAAACAATATGTATTTTGTGAAAAGTTCCATTCAAATAATTGTGAATCGGATCTAATAAAAATGTCTGATGGAACCTGCAAAGTTATTTTTCCACAATATTTTTTGAAATAAAAATTTAATAAATAATGTTAAAATGTTATTTTAGTAATGCCAAGAAATATATTATAATATACAGCTCTGGAAAAAAATTAAGAGACCACTGCAAATTTTTCTTAAATCAGCATCTCTACAAGTATGGAAGCCATTCCACTGTCTGAATTGCAACGCAGGCAGCACACCTCATTCTACTGAATGAGGAGCAGATTAGGTGATCACCTGAACCAAATCTTATTAAATCTTATTATTAAAAAAAAAAAAAAATTCTGTGGTCATCACTATCCTCTTGCAGTAGGACCAGCTGGATGGCAAAAACAGTGCTAGTGGTACCTCAAAAGTAATTGTAATAAAACAATAACTATTGACATTGCCAAAAAAGTTTAAAAGGAAAGTTGAGTGAGGAAAAGAAAGGTTCAATTCTGGCTTTACTGGCAGAGGGATACAGTGAGGGTCGGGTTGCTTCCATCCTTAAAATTTTAAAGACGGCGGTTGATAAGAACAAGGTCAAGCAGTAGATATTGGGGACAACAAAGCTACAGACTTCTCCACTGACCGCAATGAGAGCCAACTCATTCTAATGTCACTCAAAAACCGTAGGATGACATCAAGTGACCCACAAAAAAATACATTTTGCACCAGGAGTGGCATAAAGTCACCCAACATCAATATGAAAGACTGGTGGAGAGCATGCTAAGACGCATAAAAGCTGTGATTCAAAATCAGGGTTATTCCACCAAATATTGATTTCTGAACACTTCCTAAGTTAAGACATTAGTATTATGTTGCTTTAAAATGAATATGAACTTATTTTCTTTCCATTATTCGAGGTCTGACAACACATCTTTTTTTTGTTATTTTGACCAGTTGTTGCTTTCGGCAAATAAATGCTCTAAATTACAATATTTTTTATTTGGAATTTGGGGGAAATGTTTCAGTAGTTTATAGAATACAACAAAAATGTTAATTTTACCCAAATATACCAATCAATAGTAAAACCAAAGTAACTGATCATTTTGCAGTGCTCTCTTAATTTTTTTCAGAGCTGTAAGTTTAGTAGTAGCCGACTAGTATTTGCATACACAAACGTGAGCAGACCTGTAGAAAGGGAGTCACAGCCGTGGTCAAACAGCTCGCCAAGTGGTGTGCTGCTATTGGTCCGTCGTGCCTGCTTCCCATCTATGGCATCCAATGATTGGTAGATGAACAGACCCAAAGCACAGGCTAAGTATGCCCACGTTGGTGCCTGAAAAAGACGGCCATATTTAAATTAAATAAACATTTCTGTCCACTGGGATGCTTTTCATGGATTTTGTGAACTTCATACTTACTGCCACCATAGTGGACATGAAGTTGTTCTTTTATCCCTAACAACTACTAAAGGTATGTGGAGAGAGACAGAGTGTCGTATTGCAGAGTTTAGCAATATGGTTGTTTTCCATAACAGCAGGACTCATAAGACCGTTATAGTTGATAAACAGAGACTGTTACAGCTGACAGAACAAGCTGTCTGACAATACACGGTATCTTATTGCGCTGTTTAAACAGACCACAGCAATCATCTCCCTAGTAGAGCTCTGAATATACTAAATTATGGCTTTCGTAGACTTCATGTGAGGCAGGGTAAGAAGGGAAGCCAAGACTTACAACAATAGCTACTTCATATTCATAATTACACTAAAACTGATATTAAAAGACCACATCCTACTAGTGACTATTTAAATAACGGTGGAATGAAACAGATATAAAAAATTGACAAAAAGGTCATGCTCTAATGGTGAACCCTCCAACTATTTAATATTTATAATGAAACTAAAACTGACATAAAAGGGCATAAAAGATTGAGTGGTGACCACCGTAACAGAAGTTAAATATACATAATTCAATCAAATTGATTATAAATCAACAAAAAGTCCATGCCCTAAAGGTAACCACTGTAATAGCTATCAATCATAATTAGTTTAAAATCGATACAAACTAAAAAGAAAAAACATATTCTTACAGTCACTACTGCAAGCTTCAAAATATTTATAAGTGGACAGAACTTATATTAACACAAAAAGACAATGTGCTGAAGATGACAAATAAAATAACTATTTAATATTCATTATTATTACACTAAAAACTATATAACATTCAACAACAACAAACATGTCCTAATGGTGACCACTGCAATAGCATTTCATTATTAAATAAAACTGCCTTAAATCAATTAAAAAAGCCCACATTCACAAGCTGAATACTTTAAAAGCTATTATATATTCATAAGTGGAATGAAACGGAAATCAAAATAGACAAAAAATCATGTCCTAATGACCATAAATTAAAACTGACATAAAATGAGAGAGTGGTGACCACTGTAACAGAAGTTAAATATTCATAATTAGATCAAACTGATTATATAAAAAGTTATTGTCCTCTAATAGTAACCCCACTGTAAAAACATATTCTTATAGTGACTATTGTAAGCTTCAAAATATTTATAAGTGGACTGATGTTAAAAGCAGCAAAAAGACAATGTGCTGATGATTATGACCAATTAAATAAATAACCATTTAATATTCATAATTAGATTAAAAACTATATTACAATCAACAACAAAAAACATTTCCTAATGGTGACCACTGCAATAGCTGTTTGTTAAAAGTGCAATATGTAATTTTTCCCCCAGTAAAAAAACAAAAACCACTAGGCCACAGTGTGATATATTTTGTTCAAATGAGGTGAGAAAATTGCTATTTTAACCAAGGAAATAAATAAAATGTCTGAGGGAGTCGCCTGTCAATTTCGACATATATGCGTTACCCTCCGTTTCCGGTTCTATTTTGCAGAAACGCTTTACTCTTAGCAGTGTGAACAAGTGTCACAGCAGCCGCCGAGTGAATGCACAGAGTAACATCATAACATCATTTTAAACACACTCAAATGGATCTAATATGATAAACAGAGCTGCGTTACTAATATATGTATGTTAATAATAGCATCCATGAACATGATTTCTGCCCGAGTCCTATCCCGATTCTTTTTTACCAGATGTGAGGTGAAGACCACAAATCCCAATATTCTGAGCTCAAACTTGGCTTCATCAAACTATGCTTTTGTTTTGAATAGACACCCTCTAGCAGATAGAAAAGTTACATAGTGCACCTTTAAATATTCATTATTAAATAAAACTGGTTCAAATCCATAAAAAGTCCACATTCTTAAGCTGACTACTGTAAAAGCTACTAAATATTTAAAAGTGGACTGAACTGATATAAGAAAAACATGTTTTAATAGTGACTACTGTAACAGCTACTAAATATTCATAAATACATTAAAACTGTATGACTTAAGAACTAAAGTTGACCACAGCATTCTTCTAAATAATGATAATTAGACTTAAAACTGATCATTAAAATAAAATAACTGACAGCCTGCATTAAAAGTTTAGTAGGCTAAAAACAAGTTAGTAGGTGAAAATAAAATGAATTGGGAGTTGATTTGTAGTTCCATTTAAACAAATAATGTAATATACTGAAACAGTGATTAAGTAAAGCACAAGTATACCTGTTCAGTGGCAGTAGGGCAGTAGTATACCAGTATCAGAGTGGTGATAATATTGGTAGCAAGTCCCACTATAGTAATGAGGTTCGGAGCCATCCAGAGAGGCACTTTGTTCACCAGCCAGCACCAGTATCCCTGCATGACGGACTCCATGAGGGACCGTCCCGCACTGCTGTACTGATGATCCTCCAGCCGTTTAAGCTGCTGCGGGGACAGACGGGATACCGGAAGCTCCATCAGTTTGGTCAGTAGCCCGGGCCACTCTTCTGCACCTGCCACTGTCGGGTCACGGGCCACGGAGGAACTGGCGTCAGAATCGGTGCGAGCCCGGACAGGCCTCTTGTGTGAGCTCATGCTTCTCTGGGGATCTGTGTGGATGTGTTGAGTGCCAAATCCACAATGAGTTTATGGGATTAGATCTATGGGAACACAACCATTGGCATGCAGAAATTATTATGGAACAACTCTGACACTACTGGAAAACAGGAATGTATAATTAACTAATAGTTTTTGTGGGGTGGAGTAATAGTTAACTGCTATTTAGTAAATGATTTCCATACAGAGCAAGCAAGTAAGATCATTTTCCTCCCTCCATTTGGACATGAACCATTTCAGTCTGGCTGTCGTCTTCTCTCTACATTAGAGACTTCTCTTCTAAGAGTAGCGAATGACCTCCTTGCCTCTGATACTGGTGTCCTCAGTCATCTGGTGCAGTGCAGTTATTGCCATTCTGTACTCCTATATTGTCTAACTGCTGTCCTTCAGTGGCTGAGTTCATATCTCTCAGACAGGCAACAATTCATTACCATTAATAAACACAAATCTCATTCTGTCATTTTTTTCCGTGGACCTCAAGAATCTGTTTTCAGTCCACTTCTATTTAAAACCTATATGCTTCCTCTGGGTCAGATCATCTGGCATCAAGGGCTTAATTTCCAGTTATGCTGATGATACGCAAATCTATTTTACTGCTAAGCCCAATCCCTTCAACAACATCCCTGACTCTAAAGGGTAGGCATTGACATCACTTTCCCCCTCAGCCGGACTGAGTGGCAAAAGAGCTCTAGCATGACTGGAGTTAATACGGGAAACTGTGAAAACAAACGATTAGTCGTTTGAACTAAAGGTCTGACTCAAAGATCCAGTGATCCATGGATGAAAACATGTAGCCAGGATCGGTGTTTTCTTATTATTTTGTGCCTGATTCCAATCATGAGGAATATAATTGACACAAAATGATAACTGCAAATCCATGCTTCGCTGCCTGGAGTCCAGTTGTTTCTTGAATTGCAGCGATCCATTTGCTTCTCGTTTCTGTAACTTTCGACAGTCTGTAAAAATATACCTCTGATTTCTTGTCAAACCTGTTTGTACAGTCAATATCAAAGCTCTTTCCCGTTTTAGATGTGGTTTGCGTAGCATTCACGCTGAAAACCAATGCTGCCACTCATTGTTTTTTGCCACTCAGTGGGTGTAACCGCAGTCACTCCAGTGGTGGTAGGACTTGTGCGGTCCTGGAGAGCCTCAGTCCTACAGAGTTCAGCTCCAACCCTGATAAAACTCTCCTGCCTGTAGCTTCTTAATAACCCTTCATTGGTTGGCTTGTAAGCTTGTTCAGGAGTGTTTGATTAGGGTTGAAGCAAAATTATGCAGGAATGTGGCTCTCCAGAACCACTTTCGCTACCGTATATGATTTCATAGTATGGATGGCTCAAAACTTCTTAAACTTGAATACTGAAAAAACAAATCCTTTTAGTAGGCCCTAAATCCCTTGTCTACACCCAACATTACTTCTCCATTCATATTGACGGAGTTATTCTTCACCTACTACACACAATCTAAAATATTATTCTAAATTATGTTTTCAACACTTTATCGATCAGGTTGTTAAGTCTTGTTTTTTCCATCTTCATAATATTGCCAGTATACAAGTTTCATTGAATCTCAAAGATGCTAAAACTGTTATCCATGCTTCTATTGCCTCACATCTGAACTATTGTAACACTTTGTTTTACGCCTACCCACTAAAGCCTTAAATCGCTTGCAACTCATTCAAAACTGAGCTGCTCGTGCCCTTAAATTTGACAAAGAAAAATCAGCTCACATCATTCCATCCTACAGCCATTTCATAGGCTGCCTCCCTGTTATCCATTGCATTCAGTTTAAAATACTTGTCCTAGTTTCCAAGGGTTGTCATGGTTTAGCACCTTCCTACTTTTCAGAATTGATACACCCTTTTGTCCCTATCTACTTTATATATCTACTTTTGATGGTAGGGCATTCTGCATTTCAGCTCCTAAGCTTTGGAAAAAACTCTTGCACAAAATCTCCATCACTGTCTTCTCACTCCTAGTCTCAGCCTCAGACGTCAGGCCCAAGCCTGCAGTCTCCCTCTCATTTACTGAAGCTTTCGCGCCTCGATCGCCCCCCGGTGACCGGTCCCAGTATAGCCGCCCCTCTGTTTTTTCTAATGGACGCGAGGCAAACTAAATAATAAAATTACACTTCAAAAATGTTTCCCCAAAGTTAGTTTATGTCACTAAAGGCAGATATCATCACGATGATTTCATTTCAAGTCTGTTCGTTTTAAAAATAAGTTTACTTTGAGTTAGTTATTTGATGCTATAAAAACGGGGGGTGTGACGTCATGATTGACAGCTGAGACTGACGGCTTCTCTGAGTGAAGTTGTCACTGAGGCACTAACGGACTTTTTTCGAAATTTTTGGGAGCAGATTAGAGCTTTAGCTTTAATTTCTACATTTCCATAACTGTTTATTTCACACCAACATTATTAATTGTTCTGCATCTGCGAGAGTGTGGGCGGGCTTTTTGATATCGCGACTGTACTTCCTGCTCTACTTCCTGCGCTCTACTGCGCAACTCCGGTCCCGAAATCGCTACTGCGCATACTCGGTCCCAAGATGTCCGCGCCGTGCAAGGGCGCCTGAAAGCTTCAAATCTGCCAAGCGGAAACGGATGATGTCGAGTCGTCCATATTTTTTTACGGTCTATGGTCAGGCCCAATGGCTGAACGTCTGATGCATATGGCTCACTTATCTGTAAACACTTCAGGAGTTTCAAAGTTGTCAGTTGAATTCTATAGGATATCCACGAGATGCATTTTCGCGTTTTGCGGCTTCATTGTTGCAGTAAACTTGCACAATGTTCTTTAATTAATAATTTAAGACAAAAAAATCTGATTTTGCAGGGACATTGACTTTACATTTTCACACCCCTAAACATGTTGGGAAACAAAACAAACTGTGATTGGTTGTGTTACATGTCACTCAAACGTCCTCTCGGGCGGTTCTTGACCAATGAAAGCTTTGATAGAGTCCAGACCTTCTGCCGTCAGTCTGACCTCACTCCAGATCATTAAAACTGATCTCAATATTCATTTATAAAGTCGTGAAAAAGTACACCCTCCTGAATTCTATGGTGTTACGCATCAGAGAACACAAAAAACCCTAGTCTTTAGCAGGTCAAAAAAATGAGTCAGAGTCCTCAGATGAACAACAGCACATGAAAAATGACATATTATTGACTTAATCAGTCTCTCAGATCATTGTGGATGAATTTTGGCCCACTTTTCTGTTCTTTTTTCTGACTCAATGACTGCTAGGTGCCCGGGTACTGTGGCGGCAAAACAAGCCAAAAATCATTAACCCTCCATGAGCGTGACTGACAGTTGGTATGAGTCGTTTAGTTTAGTTTTTGCCTAACTTGCACTGTGCATTATGGCCAAACATCGTCTGTCCAAAGGACATTTTTCTAGAAGTCTTGAGGTTTGTTCAGATGCAACTTTACAAACCGAATCGAGTTCATTTTAGAGGGGAGACGCTTTCCCTGGCAACCCTTCCAAACACACCATACCTGTCCAGTCTTTTGCTAATCGTATTGCCAAGAACATTTAATATGTTAACTGAGCCCTGAGGTCTGAGGTGTAGTTCTTGGGTGTTTTTTTGATCTGGTGGTGAATTTTCTGATGAGCAACTGTTATAAATGCCTCCCACTTGTGAATAATCTTCCTCACTGTAGAATGATGGACTTCAAATTGTTTAGAAATGGCCTTGTAACCCTTCTCAGATTGATGGCAGCAACAACTGCTTCTCTAAGATCATTGCTGATGTCTTTCCTCCTTGGCATTGTAAACACGCACCTGAATACTTCAGACCAGCAAACTGCCAAAACTTCTGCTTTTATGTAGGTGATCGTGCTTGTCACAAATGTCCATTTTGGCCTAGGTTTTGTTAAATAAATAATGACACACAGTGTAATATGTCATGTGTTGTTGTTCATCTGAGGTTATATTTACCTAATTTTAAGACCTGCCAAGGTCCAAATGACGTTTTTTATTTATTATGTCCTAATATGTAAAACCATAGAATTAAAAAGGGTGTACTTTCTTTTTCACATGACTGTATGTGTGTGTGTATATATTTTGTTAACTAGAGGTCATCTAAATATGTGTACTACATTAAAACAAAGATAACAGATTTTTTGTAATTTAATAGAATTTTCACAGTCCCTATCGTTTTTTTACATTTATTTCAGGCAATATTATAAACGTAAAAAAATAATTAAATAACACAATTAAGAGGCATAATAAAAGAGGCATTAATAAAATTAAGTTGTGCTCAACAATACATGCCACCCCGAAATACACCTGACACTTAAGAGGGCAGTTAAGAAGGGCAGGACAGGAAGAGAAATTATGTATTGGGATCTAATAAAACCAAACCCTTGCACTGTGGCATTAATCAGTCTTATATATTTTATGAAGTACTCTACTCACCAGTTGACCGTATTTATGAGATCTGTAACAGCCCATTAAAATACTTGCTGGATGATGACGTCAGCTTGATAACGATCTGAGTGACGTCGTCAGCTTGATGGCGATCTGTCAAACGTGTCAGTCAATATTAGAAATGCGATAAACGTTTATAATTATATTAAACACATTTTTAGAGGCAGCGAGATTAATAAAGTTCGGTTTTGAACAGCACCTTTGTTTACGTGGTGAAGATGTCTTCTCTCCTCGAAGCATTACACTGGAGATGCCCGTGTGATGTCAAAAGTTGAATTATTAAATTAATTTTAAATAAATAATAGGAGGAAATGCCAATACGAACAAACGTTCGCATCAACGGGGTTTGGTGAAGGATCGTTCACCGACGGCGGCGCAAACGGCGTGGATGAGATGCAGACTTGCAGAGGCGTGAAAAACGCCTCAATAACACAACGACAACACCTTCCGGAAGTAGGCATTTCAAAATAAAAGAAAAATATGAAATATTATTTAATTACATTTAATTTATCATTAATCAGATCTGTTCATAAATCGGATAATTAAAATACGGAACTAAAAAATGAGCAGTCATTAATTAGTACAGAAATAATTTAAAAGTTGATAGGGTTTCTTATAAATAGCAGCAATTTGCACAAAACCTATTGCCTGAAATTACTAACAGTGAAATATGACGGTACTTATACAGTTCGGTTTATGGCTTTTAATACTGTTCTTATTATTCTGTTTATATAGCCTAAATAAACAATTACCCCCCCCCCCCCCCTTTCCCAACGTGATCAAATTGAGTAAACATCGCCCCCTAGGACAATAACTTTGGAACTGCATCCACTCAAATTTCTATCTATCTATCTATCTATCTATCTATCTATCTATCTATCTATCTATCTATCTATCTATCTATCTATCTATCTATCTATCTATCGAATAAAACTCTCCATTTTTACAAAAGGCAAGAAATCAGGTACTCGTATGAACAGTAATTAAAAGTAAAGACAGGAAACAGGATAAAAAGGCAGAATTTTGTTGAATCAATCTTTATTTAGCAACCACTGAGTTGAGAGGTGCCAACACTGAAAACATCAGCAGCGAGTAAGTGGTATTCCCCATTTCTTATGAGAATCTTGCTGTAATAATACACTTTACAAATTTTAATAGGCGATGTGAGAATGTTGGGAAGTTTTAAAAGTAAAACACTAAGGGATGAGTGTTTTGGTGGATTGTTAACTTCCTTTCCGCAAGGAAACATGATATGGCACAAAAGCTTTCTACAGATTAACGGACGAGAGACGGCAAAGAGAATATCATGGAAAAGGCACAACAGCCATTGAGAAACCAACAAAACTAACATGACTGCTGATAATTCCCACATTCATTCACATAACCTCAACAGTTTTCTCCCAGTGCATTAAATGCTTCTTTTAGAACGTCTTAAACTTCAATTACTATGACTTCAAGAAATGGCAAGGTAAAACAGAGTAAAATGCTGTAACAGCCAATCAACAGAAACCTACACTGTGCTGAGTACGGCAAACAGACCCCCCCAAAAATAAGGTTATTTAAAGTGCAGATGAACCAAGTCAGTCATGCTGGGAACGGAGTGATAATCAGTTGCAGAGTGTTCATGCATACAATTAAGAACGACTTTGAAGGAAAGATTTCAGTGGTACAACAAACAAAACAAAAAAAGAAAGAAAAAACAAAGGGTAGAATGTGAGTATCAACTGATACAAGTCTGTACCCTTAACCTACAATGAAGTAAATAAATAAAATCAATACTAATATAAAAAAATTCTAAAACTTTCCTCAGAATCTTAATCATTCATCAAGGATTTTTAAAGCTGAGCAAAATCCCCTTATCATCCTCTGTTGATTTGTAAGAGAATCACCTAACGCTTAATTTCACATGTGAAAGTAGGAAAGAGTTTTTTCAGAATAATTCTGAATACTATCAAGAAGCCTACAAGACTCTTGTATTTGCCGTTCCTCCGCGAGCGCGCTCCAGGCTACAGTGCGCGGGGCCGCTTGGGGTTAATCTGCTTGCTGGCTTGTTCCTCTTCTTGGAGAGTTGAACGGAATGACCTCACTTTATCTGATAATACAAGCAGACATCCATTAACACTCCATTTCAGCAGGAGAACACCAAACTCTTCTTATGAAAGGAAAAAATAACAGATAATTGTAAAGGAGATTCATTACCTCTGAGCTCGATAAGGATCTCAATCTTCTGGTCAAGAATCTGCTCGAGCTGAGAGGAGTATGTGTCCACGTCATAGTCCACCTCCTCAGTCATCTCCAGGAGAACCTTCTCGTCTTCGAGCCACCTGATAGACTCCTGTCAACACACACATCATTAGCAAATCCCTTTTCCAGTTTTGGGGCTGAGGCTTATCAGCGTATAAATAAACAGAAAAAAGCAAGCACAGCAAACCAAACGCTCTCGTGTGAAAGCACCATTAAAAACAAACACCTGAAACACAGCCCTGTGGTCCTCCAAAACCTGCTCCTCCATCTCCACTAGCTGAGATACTGCCTCATGGAACGTGAAGAGCTGAGGGGAGACTTCCTCCTCCTGTCAATATTCAAAAACAAGCTTTTATCCCACCTATAATAAGAAGTCTTAATGGTGTATGGTCCACATCCATATCTAAAAAGGAGAAGGAGGCAAACAAATCGAATGCCTGTCTAATTTCCCGGTTTACGTGCTTGTGTGCTTACATATCTTTACAAAGGATGAATACATTGATAACAAATAAAGCCTTTATAGGTGCACATAAATTATACTAAAATTAAAAATCAAAACAAAAGAACCATTAGTTACAAAACAACATTTGCATATATACACTTTTTGGGGGTCAGTACTAAGGTTGTTCCTTTAAAGAAATTGATCATTTTATTCAGCAAGGACACATTAAATTGATATAACAGGTTGACCAAAAGTCTTCCCAGGACATAGATATTTTGCTTATAGATAGCATTTTGTAATATAACAATCTTCTATCCATACAAAGGGGGCATACTTTAAATGTATTGAAATCTCATTGCCGGCCAAGTGTCCTGGTTTTTGGTAATCAAAATATGATCACACGTCATGAAAAGTGAAGCCAAAACATTTCAAGATTCTTTGATGAATAGAAAGAATCTTGAAATGTTTTGGCTTCACTTTTTTTTAGGATGTGTGCTGCAGCACTTGTATTCAGACAGTTGGTCACAAAATATACTTCTAAAAAGTATCAAAAGACAAAGCTCAAGTAATTTTCATTATAATGTCATCATGAATGCATTTTTAAAGCAGAGTAAGCAATAGGAAAATGCCTTTTTACATTCTGTTCACAGAGCAGTTTGAGGTCATCTCTCTGAGGGGAGTTGCCCAAATCCCAATCCTCATCCATGATGTCTAGCTGGTTGATGACGTTGACATTGGGGCGGACTCCCTCCGTCACAGCATTGGGATCCACGGTCAGCTCCTTCACTCTAAATGCACAAATTGACAGCATTTATGATGATGTTTTTAGAGCAATCATGCTGACCTAAATGACACCATGCACAGGTCACAGAACTGAAAAGCTTCAATATAGTCTGGGTCTTTAGCACATAGAACAATTAAAGTGTAACCTGACGTCCCACTGCATTCTCTTATTTTATTTTAAATCAGAATTACATTACATTACATTATTCATTAAAAAAATGTAAAGTCTAAAAGTACATACTTTTACCAATCATGGTAAATCTACAAAGAGGAACAACAGTTTACATTTTTTGAATACCATGATAAAATGCAGACATCAGTCTCCTTTCAAATGCAAAATACAACACAACATTTTTTTTGCCATTTGAGCAGTTAACGCAACCGTTTATGGTGTCATCTCATTTTTAACAAATACGTAGAGTATTTATATGCATTAATATTCATATTATAGGTTATTTCTAAAGGAGAAGGAAGGACAAGAGCACCACAGAAATGCCAGACATTCCCAGGGTTAGAAAATTAAATGACAGCAGATCAGAGGGGAAATGAAAAATGTTGACACCAAGCACAGCCATTAGTGAGACGTGAGTGCAGCCAATGTGTCTAATAAAACGAAACAGACTGTGGTTACACACATTGCTGTGCATGAGAATGTTTTTTTCATGCATCAGTTACAAGCCAACGTGGGATTTTGGTTATCCACTGAGCAGTGCTGGGGAAGCTATGGCATTTATAATTACATAACTTTAATAAATCTATCAGATTATATTATTTTGAATCAGAGCAGTATTTTTTTCGGAGAAGTATTTACTGTCAAAACAAAAATGACACTAAGATAACTATTGACTATTTACACAACATATGGATAAACAGCCTTTAACTAAATATATATTGATACAAACACGCTGTAAAATTCTATGCCGACTACTGAGTGAGTTAAATGAATCTGTAAATAATTTTTTGAAGTAGTCACTGAAATTAACAGTTTGACCTAAAATTCTCATGAAACAAAAATTACAGTAGTTTTTATGAATATTGGCCATTTCACACCGCAAATGTTAGCGGCGCCCATGAAAATCAATGAGTGCATTCACACCAGGAGCAGGAGCAGCGCGTGAGTGTCAAGCAGGATCGTCGCGTGAGCAGCAGTGAAGCGGGGGTTTCGGCAGCGAGCCTATTTTTGTTGCGCTGCTGACGCTCAATTAAAGTGAAAGTACACTTTTAATGGACAAAATAAGTATGATTTCACACAAAAAGTGCCCAAAATGCACACAAGAAGCACGTGTAGTGTTTTAACAAGAACTGGAGTATATGAAGAATAAAAAGAAACTGAAGAATAAAAAATATCTGTAGAAGATTTACCCATTTAAACTTATTTTAATTATTCAGTTTGGGTGAAAGTATGGTTATGATTATAACAAATAAAGTAAACTAGCCTGAAAAAAAAAGATAAAATTACTTTTAGTTTAGTATGTAATACTCAGACAGGTATAGGCTCTAGCATTGTAGGAGCTGCTGCCGTGACGCTGTACAAACGCTTCCACTGTGAATACTCTCGCGCATCTGCAGCTGCAGTGACGGTGTAGTTACGCTGATGTGCAGCTCACGCAGTGCTCACGCTTGTGGTGTGAAACGGCCGTAACAATACCAGTAAAATGTGACAGTAGAATTTTGACATCCCTAAGTAGAACATTGTAATTCATTTAAAGGAAGTGTATGTAAGATTGTGGCCAAAACTGGTACTGCAATCGCTATCCCCACTCCCTCCTGACTTGAGGTTGCCAGATAAGCTGCAGCATCCAGCAGGAACGTTTTTAGATCTGCAGTTGTTGTAACTAGAGCAGATCTGGCAAACCGGATGCTGAAACACTACTGACTTTGTGATTGGTAGACAGGTGGAGGGTGGAGCTTCAGGTTAAAACATCAATATCAGTTGAGGGCTGCAACAACAACTTATAAATGACAATATCCTGGCCGGACTACTGCTGTCAGTGATATAAGTATTTGAAATTAACATGATTTATTAATGTCTAGTGACATATCAGAGCCATTTTATGATTAATTAAAATACATTTCTTACATACAGTTCCTTTAAATTAAACATCCTACTTGAGTGATCAACTAACTATGGTTTAGTTTATTAAGTTATAAGACTGGAATACAATACAATTGAAAAAGACTGGTACAGGGGTTTGTTCATAATTTTTTGCTACCCAAGATGGAAAAAAATACTTGTTCATGAAAAAGCTACAATTTGAAACCAGCTTGGCTACTATTTACGCTATTACCACTATTTTCAGTTACTCCCCAACACTGCTGCCGTGTATAGGGGCTTTCACACTGGAGGAACCTTTTCTAAGCTTCTAAAATATTTGGCAGAAGTACCCAGGTTTTGTTGTGTTTGCACGGCAGGAACTAAGAACGATTTTAGTTCTAGATACTCCTCCTTTTAGGGGAATTAATTTAGCTCCTACTTCAGAATAGGGTCTAACCAAGAACAATAGGAACTACCAGTGACGTAAGTGTACGCTGATTGGCCAAAAGGACTACCAGTGATGTAAGTGTACACTGATTGGCTGAACGGACTACCAGTGACGCAAGTGTACACTGATTGGCCGAACGCATGCGAAATACCAGCAACCGCCATTTTAAAACAAACACACAGATTATAGCCTTATATTTAATTCAGAAACTAACTCTACGAATATGGAAAACAGTGATAAATGGACCTTTCGACCTTTACACTAAAAAGAAAACCCAACGCAACTTTGAGGGGGCTAAGCAAAACATAATTATGTATTTTGCTCAGCTAGCGACGTTAACCACACGGCAAACGCTAATAATTTTTCATACCGTCAACTTTCTTTGTATAACAGTTCTTTCTTATAACATTGTAGATAGGACTGTTAAACAGATCAAAGTAATGAAGATGGAGATTTTAAGAGCTGTGTGCTCAGACTTTGGCAATCGACAACATAATGGACTGCATTTATATAGCGCTTTGGATGGCCATGGGTCTGTTAAAAACGCTATATAAATGCAGTCCATTATGTTGCCTCACCTTCCCTCATTTATACACCAACGGCGGTGTCAGCCATCCAAAGCACCATCCAGCTCGTCGGGAGCAGCTGGAGTTAGGTGTCTTGCTCATGGACACCTCAACACCTGGTCAGGTGGAACCGGGGATTGAACCACCAACCTTCCGGTTTGTAGACAATCTACATGAACCACTGAGTTAAAATCAAAATAAATAACATCAAATTAAAATAAAAGTCACAACAAGCGCGGCTTACGTCACTCCAGAGTTCCTACTGGCGGTGCAAATGCAACCAGGAAAATTGTCCTATGGGTGGCCTACCCTGGTGTCTAGTTCCTTAAACTAAGTTCCTATAACTTTCCAGTGCGAAAGTCCCTTATCTGACCGAGGATAAGGTGGGAAGCTGCGTAGACATGTGCTCATACTCATAGGTAGGAGAGGGTTCAGAGCGACTTCCTCCCCCCTGAGAGAAGGGGATGTCAGATGGGCTAATCCCAAACTCCTTTACTCTGAAGACAGTCAAGAAAGAACAGAGAAAAACAGCAAGACAGAGAGAAGAGCCAATCAGGATAGACAAGTTACGACAAGACTTAATCCTATCAGCACTTGCATGTCAAATCATTGGTAAATTGATGTAAATTAAATCAGACACTGAAGGCAACCTTTTGAGTGATAATTAAAATATCTTCAAAATGGTACAAAAAACCTGCATTGGCAAGAGTTCTACTTTTTCATGAATGCACAACACCGTGCCACGTCCTCACCTGTTGGCATATCTCAGAGTGTTCAGTGTGTTCTCACAGGAGGCCATACCAGGAGAGATAGTGGCAATCTGAGCAGGCAACAGACACAATAAGAGCTGTGCAAACAGGCAAATCCCAATGTTTGAGAGAGAGGGCTTAATTAAACTTACCATGCATGTCCTGGAGTTCTCACCAATAAATGAGTCTCTGAGGACTTGTGTGAGCTTGCTCGCTCTGAATGGGGTGTGAGGCTTATTACGACCCAGAGCTCTGATACATTCCTAATATTTGGGATATGCAAAATCACAGTGATTAATTTAAAAATTCAAAAATGATCAAAAGTTTGCCAAGCCATGTTCTAGAGTTTGCTCTGGGGTGATATTTTTAAGACACCGACCTTTAGAGCCAACAGACTCTTGTTAATTTCGGCTCCCTCTAAACGAGTCTGCCGATCAGCGCTGGACGTGTCGGCTCCACGCTCATTACCTGCCAGATCAATGAGTGAGAATTTGCCATGCATCTTGCCCTTCCTTCGTAGTATGATTTGGAAGACAGCATGGCTACGGGACGAGTGGGCATTGGCTGAGGTCTGTCCCGATGTTCTGAAATGGTAAATAGGAAGAAAATCAAGTCAGGAGGGCCTGAAGTATGTATTGAGACATAGTATGGGCCAAATGCAAATAGCAGAGATCATGAATCATATTGAGGAATATATATATATAGGACATATATAGGAATTTTATACACCAGCAAATAATTCAATGTACATGTTAATTGATTTACCCATCAAGTATTACCTGCAGCTGTTCCCCATTTCAATGAGTTTGAGAACGTCCTCGGTGCATTTGACCTCACGTTCCTGAAGCCCAACCACTTGCACCTGCTGCTTTCCATCTTCTAGCACGCGCAGCTTAGCCTTCCGATTCAAAAGATCAAATACCTAAAGACAACAAAGATTTTAAACGAATTGTCCTTTTTTTTCTTTTTTCTTTTTTTACAAATAGGCTCACATCAGATCCATGAGTCAACAGTTTTCTAAAATAACACTCCTGTCCTGATAATCAAAAACAAATCAATGAATGGACACATTTTGTGAAATGAAAATGATCCAGTCATGCAAATGTGTAAAATTCTTCAAATGGTATTCACAACACATTTTCAATTGTTTCACAGAACGCGAATGCAACTCAGCCACTTGCCTTTCCACTGTAAATTTCAAAGAACGTTGCGTAAACCTGAAGATCCAGCTTCTTATAATTTGGTTTCTTCAGCATGAGAAAAACATCTCGAGCTGTGTGAACAACACATATATGAATGAGTTGCTTGATAGAAATTACAAGACTAAACAAATTACAGGACCAAATAAACATAAATTACCAGCTAATGCATAGATTCCTTTAG
Organism: Pseudorasbora parva; assembly: GCF_024679245.1. Lineage (NCBI taxonomy): Eukaryota > Metazoa > Chordata > Actinopteri > Cypriniformes > Gobionidae > Pseudorasbora > Pseudorasbora parva. The sequence continues at coordinate 36,671,622 of NC_090184.1, forward strand.
AACAATCCTGGTTCTTTCCTGAAAAATCTCCACCCATGGTCTAAAAAAAAAGAAGCAATTGATGAAAAATTAGCAGTATAGGTATTGTGGTATTTTTTTAAGTACAAAAGCTACTAAATATCCAAAAAGGATAGTTATTTATACAATTATATTAAAAGAACAATTCTTACATGAGTTTTTCCACTCCCTGTTTGACCATAAGCAAAGCATGTGGCCATTCCTCTATCAAAGATGGTTTCCACAAGAGGCCTTGCAGTAAACCTGTGGAGAGAACAGATATAAGTTATTTTCCTCTGATAGCGGCCAATTCCCAGCTTCCTTTTTAGAGAAAGATTCTTGTTAATGAATAATGAATCCTCCTCTACCTGTAAACCATTTCATTTGTTGTGCTGTCGTCAAAGGCATAATCGAAGCGGAATGTTTGGTTCTCTAGGTATCGAGTCAGGTCCACCTTCTGTTTTGGTTCATGAACCATGACAACATCTTTACTTGGAATAGTGATCACATCTAGGTCCTTTACTGTCAACTCTACAACACAAATGATAAATAAATACACAAGTCAATCAAAAATAAAACAGAAGTAGAGCAATCGTCATTTCTGAGGCATTACCTTTTTTATTGAGGGGTCGTTTCCTAACACAAACACATATTCTGTGCTCTTCAATCTGTCGAAACATGAATTATGTTTTACTTCTCAAAGTAAAATTTTGTACTCAACTTCCAAGACTTTTTCTTATTAATACATTTTTATAATAATAAGATACACTTTAATTTTGTTTTCAGTAGTACCATCATCATCATCATCATCATCATAAAATGTGAATCTCAAATACAGATTGCTTTGAACATGTCCATGAACATGAAAAAATTATAAATAAATAATCATCATCATAAAAATAAAACAACAAAAAACACATTCATGAACAATTACCACAATAAAAAAAAAAATGGAAAAATATAAAATGGTAGTATTTGTTGTATTACATTTCATTTCATTTAAGCTAAATTATTATTTAAAAATTATTTTTATTTTTTTTAAATATGACCCAGATATTTCTTTATTAATACCTACCAAATCTGTTGTGGTTAGTGGTCGATAGTCCAGACTTGCTCTGAAGTCTCTGATCATCTGAAGTATTTCATAGTTTGGAACCGTTGTATCAATTTCCTTTAAAACAAAAGCAGATTCACAATAGGAACACTAGTCCCTGATGGAGTTTTGGTTCCTTGCCACTGTCGCCTTTGGCTTGGCTTGCTCAGTTGGGGACACTAAAATTATGATTAAAGTTATTCAACTAATTATACAAATAAAATTTATGAATTAGGTTTTATTTAATTCTATAAACTATAATACTGATATGCCAACATTGTCACTATATGATAAATTAAAATAAGCTGATAACATCACTGTTTTCTCCAGTACGACTGTACAGCCAAACCTAATTTTGTTGCAATATTGTCCTGTTTGACACTGTGAAGCTGCTTTGACACAATCGTGATTGTAAAAGTGCTATATAAATAAAGTTGATTGATTGATTGATAGTCAAACCCGAGAAACACGTTACAATTAGAAGCTGAGAGACGAGGCAGAGAGATATAATGACAGAAAGATGAGAAGAAGTCTCACCTGTGCTCGCTTCTCTCTCAGTTCCTGTTGCTGTAGCCTGCGTCGCTCCCTCTTCTCCTGCAATTTTTCTACTTCCTTCACACAGTTTGACTTCCTCCTTGCTGTTGGAGGGCAGACAGACACACAATTCCATTTTAACAAAGGCAACAATTGCTTCCTCTCTTTCAGCACACCCGCCCTCTTCCACTCTGTATCTCCCTCTAATATAAGTGTGTATTTGTGTAGACAGAGTGGCTATAGAGGGAAGCCAGAGCCTTTGGCAGCTGGCACATGGTAGCGCCAAAAGCCCTCTCAATCTTTAAGAGGTCTATTCTATGAGCAGACCTTTTCCAAAGTCAGTCGCTCAACATATCCAAAATTACTTTTTCCTATTACATGCAAACAATAGTACCAGTCAAACATAGAATAAAGGATTAGGCCACATAATTAAATCATTAATATTCATGTTACTGACTGTAATTTCATCTACTTAAAATCTGCGCAATTTGAACAATGACTCATATCACAACACTAAACTAGGGGTAGATATTTTTAGACACCAGGTGATTTTATTTAATCGGAATTCAAAGAGTTATGAACCAATTACAAAATGATTCTCTTTGCATCAAAATTTTGTAGCAACAGCATAGGTGAATATATAACTGCAGTGATCCACCAATAGACACTGTATGGAACCTTCTCAGTAGTTTATCTGTAGTTTTGTCACTGCATATGCTTTTCCAATAAACTGACTAATACAATTATTATTCATACATTTGTGAAGATCAACAAGACATCCGTGAATCAATTATGCCCTCATCCTCTGCAATAAACAAGCAAATCAATTCAAACAAATCAGTCAATAAATGCAGTATGCAGGATGTGCAGTGCACAGAAAACAGGCTGAACATTTTGAGTTCAGATTAATTCGGCAGACAGACTCTTGTAAGCTTCATAAATCAAAAGCAAAAGGATTAATCGGGGTGGTTCAGAGTCAGATCAAGGCTGCCTGGTCGCAGACAGTCACAGAAATTCAGAGGGGCGTCAGGGTACACCCTACGAGATTTGAGCCAAGATACGGACAGATGAGCAAGGTTAGGTTTACTGCAAAATAAAGACTCTAAAAGGGTGCTTTCTCTTTATGAATGACATGCATCCTCTGCAGGAGGCCTCAGTTCAGCTTTTAGAGTTGTCCTATGGGGGAAAGGGGGTTGACTTGAAAAGACTGAAAAGCACTGAGGAGTGTCATATTACCGTTTTGTTGCTGAGTTAGCTGACTTTGGATCTGGCTCTGTGTGGGCTGAGAAGGTTGTTGTGCTGGTGGAGGGGGTGCTGATTCTGGCTGCTGCTGCTGCTGCTGCTGCTGTTGGGCCGGACGTGCCCGAGTCGAGCCAACTTTAAAACAGAACACATAAGAGTAAACAAATCACACTCAGACTATGTCTGAAAACTTAGGCATAACAGGAGCACTCAAACATGCCTACGATGCGCAAAAATGGCATTCAAGTAGACAGTTCTCCAAATTTCGAAAAAGCCAGTCAGCGTAGTAGTGTAGTATGCTGCTAAAACAACTATAAGTTATTTAATTAAACTCTAAACTTTGTTGATATTAGGGCTGCACGATTATGACAAAAATCATAATTGTCGATTATTCCCTTGAAATTGCAATTGCGATTATTAAATATGATTATCACATTTTTACATGTTGTTTTGAATAGCTTTATACTAGAGGTTTACCAATAAACTTGTCACGATTCGATATAAATCACAATACTTAACTTATCAATGAATTTATTGATTTTTAAGACAATATAAAGAGGTTTTTTTTACTTTCTTTAAAAAAAATTATTATTATTAAAATAAAATATTATTATTGTATTAGTATCAGGACCCACAAATATTCCCCAATTACATCATTATACATTATATTCAACATTGTAGTGGTATTAGAGTCCTGCAACGGGTCGGGTACCTGCGGGTATAAACATAAAATGTATGCGGGTACCAGCATAAAAGTGGCTAAAATGTGTGGATTTAGACATTTATAAAATTCACGGGTGGGCATGTGGGCGGATAATTAACTCTGTGCAGGCGGGTAGCGCGGATGAAAAATATGTGCAATATTTCTGTGGTGAGGTGGAGGAGCGCGCAAGACCGGGGTGTGATTGTGAATGAGCCACACCGGTCTCGGGTCGTCTGAGGGAGCTCGCAGTCCTATAAGAACGTGCGACACCAATAAAGGATGAGAGATCACAGACCTGGATTTGACGTTGAGTTGTGTTTACGCTTTGTGTGTGTGGCAGTTGTCTGTGAGGGGCTGCCCACGTTACTTTCGTTTTATTTGGTTAAAGTCTTTTAAATGTTCACTGGTTCCCGCATCCTTCTTCCCCCCCGAACATTCTGTATTACAATTTCTATGTCCAAATTACCATTACCCACACACACAACAACGATATGCCATTTGACCCATCACTTGACCACCACTGCGACATTGCAACTTTTGTCTATGCCTCTCATAGCCCAGATGGAGCGAGCGTTGCAGGAGTAGCAATGGATGAAGTAAAAGTAAAGCGGGTGAGTGGAGTATATGAAATTGTTGACAACGAGTCTTTAAAGGCGCAGCCAGTTTCATTAGCCCATTCATGACGCTGTTGATGTTGAGAAAGGTGCAAGGTAAAAAATAAAGCATTTTAATTGGAATGATTTTAGCGTGATTTATCGCGGGCACGGGTCGGGTAACGGGCCAAATATTAACGGGTCTGGAGGGGTGCGGATTTAATTTTGATATTTTCACGGGTCGGATCTGGTGCTAAACCTTGCGGGTAAGGGCGGGAGCGGGTCTCCAAAAATGGACCCGCGCAGGACTCTGAGTGGTATAATGTAGTAATGTCACTGAGACCCATTTGAACGTCCGTGTTTACTAGCCTACAGTATGCGAGTCATGGTATATCTGGTCATCAGATAAAGCCAATATTTTGTCTCTTTAGAAGACTTGGATTAGACACTCAATTAGTTATTTTTTTACAATGCTTTTATGACATTTATTGGATCTTTTTGATCCAACGTTTGAAAGGAATGAGTACCCAGAAAAGCACTATATAAATGTAACTAATTATTAATTATTATAGGAATGAACAGTCCCGCCGCTGGCCATCTTGATGCCCTAAGCATCAATACTTTATGATGCCCGTGGCAGTGGGAATGAACTTAAATGGCGGGACAGAAATCGCAAGTTTTATAACAAACATCTTAATTTGTGTTTAGGAGCTAAACGAAACAACATATAGGCTGTGTGCACTGTGGGCTGTGTTCTGTGCTATTTCACGAGCATTCGTCCAGTCAGCTTACTGCTGTCACAACGTAACATGCTATCTAAGCACATTTTTGTAGCAACTGCGGCTTTGAAAGATTACATAATCGTAGCATCCATAATCGTAATCGCGATTAGAAATTCGATTAATTGTGCAGCCCTAGTTGATATGTTTTTTTAATCAGTCACAATAAGATCAATAAAATGCATTTAGAAAATAGATTGGGTGAATTTTCATTTCATGTCGACATTAACCCTATAAAGCCTACCACATATATATTTGCTGTGCAAAATTTCTAAAGTCTCCACATTGTGGTTATTGCTCTGTTGCAGGAAAGTAGATGAGATTTTGTGGGACAATGTGGAACATTGGTGTGAGAGATAAATTTACTAATATTGAGACCTGTTCACTCCAAGATTAATAACTATAATGATAAAGATATATAAATAAAAATGTCAAAGCTGATGAACGATAAATCCAATGACAGCCAATCAGAGTCCATCCTTCTTCAGAGAGCTTGAGCATTTAAAGTGGCAGACAATAAAACTCAGTGTGCACTAATAATAAACACTACGTTATCATTCTTGTTGTGAACGGGCCTTTATACTATGTAAACATTGATTTGCATTAGTAGGTAAAAATCACATTTTATACTAAAATACATTTCCTCAGGTAGCGACTAGATAATTTTTCTTTATTAGACTATGCAAATATTTCATACGTTTTTACCAGATTCAGTGCATCTTGAACTTATTTTTTTGTTGGGTCTGGCAGGTTTGATCAGGATTTTCTTATCCTGAATGTGTCTGGATGAAGTCCTGGCTGGTGTAGCTGTATTAAATGATTTTTTATGAGGTTCACACTGATTCTTTTGCTCCGTCCAGTCGTCATCTGCAGAAAAAAACGTCTCTACGTATGCGTTGGTTGGTAGACCATGATGGCTGCGCAAAAGGATTTTTAAATGGCAATTAAATTTTAAGTATTATATTGTTTGTTGTGGTATTGTAATTTCAAAGAAGAAATATAATATATAATTGAAATTTGGGACAGAGTATTGATCATAAAACGAAGCATGTCAATATTATCTTACTATACTAACAATAAACATATGTAAACTGTTTTTTAATTTAGTTTTTTAATATTTTGTCTAAAAATAAAAACCGTCTATAAACCGTTTCATTTCAAAAACTGTTTTTTTTACTATTATTTTATGTCAGGCTATACAGTGAATATTATATTATTGCAAAATAATACTGAATAATTATTAATAGCACTGAATAATTCTGTAATACAAAAGTACCCCATTGAGGTAAAGTGCATGTGGAGTGTGCAATCTCTGAAAACACTGCATCAGACAGTGCACAATGAGCCTGTCACATGCACGTGTCACCCCTTCATTTTGAAGCACCCAGCACACGCATATTTAATTAAATCACAGTCTTTAGCAGATTAATAATCGCACATGGACATACCGCAAATCAGAAATTATTTTGATTTATTGTGCAGCTCTAATCATATAATAGCAAATATACCTCTGTTGTCTCTGGATGGGATTTCACTCCTACCCGGTGCAATAGTTCTACGATTCTGCACACAAACAAAAGCACACAAAAAGGTTCAAAAGATGCATCCAATTAGAATGCAAATTCAACTTTTAACTCTGACCTTGTACAAACCTTAGGGATTTTGTTGACTTTCACAGAGCTGGGTGTAGGAGGCGGTGGTGTAACAGGGCTCAAGGAAATCTCTTCCTCTGCAGCAACATCTGGATTTAGTGAGAATATGCACTCCAAATCAATCTGTTATAAAAATAAAGAGAGCAAGCGGTGAAAATTACAAGAATAAAACATCACTTGGAAATCACTATAATGAAATCACATCATTATAGTTAGTGATTAATTATTATAATGATGATAAAGTTATTAGTTCACTCATAAATGAAAATTATCCCATAATTTACTCACCCCCATCTCATCCAAGATATTTGTGTCTTTCTTTCTTTCTTCAGCCGAAAAAAAATTACGTTTTTGAGGAAAACATTCTAGGATTTTTCTTCACATAATTGCAACCAACGTGACCTTTTCATCATGATTGCTCAATCCGTGGTGTCACAGAGCAGCACTAGATGGGCAATTTCGGTTAAAAGTGTGTGTGTTTTTTTATTAAGAAAATGACTGATGGTTTCGCTAGATAAAACCCTATTCCTCAGATGGGATTGTGCAGAGCCCCTTAAAGCCATTCGAAGCCCTTTGAAACTGCACTGATTTCAACATTTTAGTTGCCATTGAAGTTGTTGAAGTTGTTGAAGTTATTATATGGAAAAAATCCTGAAATGTTTTCCTCAAAAAAACGTCATTTCTTTTCCACTGAAGAAAGAAAGACATGAACAGCTTGGATGAGATGTTGGTGAGCAAATTTCCAGGACATTTTCATTTTGAAGTAAACTAATACTTTAATATAAGTCTGGTGGTATTTGTCTGAAAGCAGAATGTCATATACACCTAGTATGGCTGAGGGTGAGTAAAAAAACAAGGTAATTTTCATTTTTAGGTGAACTATCCCTTCAAAGCTGCTGTCCATAACTTTTTGTGTTCAAGATTTACAAAAATTATATAATGAGAATGTAAAACATGAATCCATTTTCCAAACCGTTTTTTTGTCTTATCCTGAATCATTAGGGTGCAGTAACAGTTATAATAATTGTTTATATTGGGACTGATTCAGACCGGTCTGGTAGCAACTGCTGCGGATGAGCACAGTCCCTGCATGACTCGCCATAGACATAGAAAGAAGTAGCTCCGGTGTCATGACAAATCCTGCCCCCCTGTGAAATCGTGTCTGCTGGTAGCGGTTTTAAATGCCTAATCAAAAGTTGTTATACATGGTTCTGGACAATCAATTGTTTAAAAATAACTAAATAATAAACTATGAATTCATTGCCATACTAAGTACACACGCAAAACATTTATTTGAAATATGTAATTGATTGCTATAATGGTAGCAAAAACATGTTCTGAATTATATACTTATATAAGCACTTATAGCTTCAGTTATATACCACTAATATATGAAACACATGCTTTGTAAGACGTTAAAGACTATTTTAACACAATTTAAACAGCAAAAATCAAAACGCGATTGTGTAAGAATTGTAATCAGGCTCTGAACAGATTACCTATTAAAATTTATTTCAGCCAATAGAATCGCTCTTGGGGTCCTTGCGGACACGATTTCACAGGGGACAGGATTTGTCATGACACCGGCTGTAATGTTCTCCAGCAAGACACATACAGTTCTGTTTATTAACCGTTAGAGCGCAAAAAGTTACAGACTGCAGCTTTAACTAAAACTGAAAATGATTTTTGAAATAAATGTTAAGTGAAATAAAATAAAATATAAAAAACTTACTTGATGTACTAATATATAATTTTATAGTTATGTTTTTTATGTTATATTGTTTTATCTAGTATATTATTTAGCTTTTTTATTTATGAAAACTATATACATTAAAAAACACCTATTAAATGCACAACAAAACTATTAAAATGTTTTACTAAAATTGAAAATATAAAAATAAATGCTAAAATAACACTGATCCAATTCATTCAGAATATCCTAATATAAAAAAAGGTTCATTGTTTGATTGCAGAATTCATATTTGAAAGGAACACACAGCACGTGTCCACTGACTGAGGGCTTACAGCACCCTAACAACACCAGAATGTTGTTCCATCCATAATTAATAACATAGGCAGCTGAGAGGCTACTAGACTTACCTCTTTTCCTTTGGTGTCTCCATTTTCTATCCATTCCACGGTAACACTGTCATTATCTTCATTTAAAGAGGTCACCATGGCCTGGTGTATTCGCCCTGTAACAAATCCAACAGCTCTAAGTGAGAAAGACAAATGGAAAAACATTCATTCATATGTTTAAAAATTTAAATAAGTTTGAGTGGATCTTGAAAGGGTTATGTCCGCAAAAATCGACTTCTCATGACACTTCAGAAGTTGTGCGTATCAACTACTGAAAAGTCTCAGACCATCACCGAAAACAAACAGCCATGTTTCCGTATCTATTATTCAGAGCTATTCCTGCTCGCACGTCTCCATCCCTGCAATTATTCAACAGAGGCATCAGCAGGAAAAAGCACATATTATCCTGCCATAAAACAAGCTATTTAAAACCCCAGCTTGCAACATCAAGAAGACAAAAAAAAGTAAAGACCCTGTTTTAAGTAAAAAAGG